>NW_022985183.1:918050-971742 GCF_010093535.1 Lindgomyces ingoldianus | reverse complement strand
ACACTATCTCCTCTTTACTTTGTACAGTAGCAGGGCTTACTGTACAATGCAAAGGATTAATCTGCTATCCTAAAGGATAGGTAACTAAACAAAGTACCTTGCAGGGCGTAGGTGCTTTGTTGTCACTCTTCCTAGGGGATAGGTAACAAAACAAAGTACCTTGCAGAGCGTAGGTACTCTGTTATCACTCTTGCTAATTTGCAGTTAATTAAATTAACTACTAATTAGTGTTAAATAGGCTCTAACAGCTAGCTGCTTATAGTATAAGCACTTAAGTAGCAAGAGTAAGAGTAGTGTACGGTGTGCACAGCGTACAAGGTAGGTATGGTGAGGGCAACATGTTTCTAGTTCTATTGCTCTTGTCTTTCCTCTGTACAGAGGAAAAGGGGGATATCTAGATGTTCGTGCACGGAGGTTCGCGCACGAGCATCATGTGACATAGATACGTGATCCTGCTCGTGCGCGATCGCTCGTATCCAGGCCGCGACTCTGCTGCTGCGTACGGACACCTCTAGTATAAAATAAAATTTAATATTAAAAAAAATTACATATTATTATCTTTTAAGTGTAGTAAGTTTAGTGCATAGAGCTACTATACAGTTAATATTTAATTTACATGCTATAGCTTTTCTAAGTATGCTATTAGTTAACATTCTTCTGCTATAGCTAGTTAGTTATGTCAGATATGCGCACCTACTGTCAAGACAGGAGGAACGTTTGACGAAAGCTGCTACATAGTACGAGCAATAAGCTCGAACAGTATGTTGCTGCAAATTGCTGCATTTTGCAGCATTTTGCAGCATTTTGCAGCATGTTGCAGCAAATTGCAGCAAATTGCAGCATGTTACAGCATTTTGCAGCAGATTGCAGCATGTTGCAAGCTGGTCGCGCATAGGGCTAGTGCGCGAGGGACTCGGATCGGAAAAACAAAAGCCGAGCAACACGAGTAGAGCACAAAAAGGATCGATAAATCACAACGATCAATACAATCAATCAATCATCCCATACATCATATCCAAACCCATCATTCATCTCAGGAAGCCTAGAAACAGTGCTTTAATCTAACAAGTTAGGTCTAAAACCTTAGTGCTATCTTTTATAATAAAAGTACTATTAAAAGAAGATATAAGGTTTATAATAACATCTAGATTAAGTAGTTTAGGCTAAGTAAAAACTTTTTATTTAATACTTTTACTATATTTTTTAATTATCTTTAGCTAATATAAAGTAATTAGAAGATAGTAGAGCATATCTAAAGTGTCTATTATAAGCAGTAGCTTACTTACTGTCTGTATAATTACTGCAACTAAATAGTTAGCTTTTTTATATATTTTTATATTCTTTAGGCTCTAACTTATATAATTATTAAAACTTATTAAAGCAGTTTTAATAGCATTAAGTGTTTTTTAAATATACTTGTTAAATGGACTCTCTGCTAGCTAGCACTTAGTGTCAGCAAATGCGTACAAGACGGAGAGGTTTGCACGGTGTAAACATCGCACAGGGGTGTTAGGTAACTAGTGTTAATTGCTTCTTGTTTTTCCTCTGTACAGAGAAAAAAGGGGATATCTAGATGTTCGCGCACAGAGGTTCGCGCACGAGCATTATGTGACATAGATACGTGATCCTGCTCGTGCGTGATCGCTTGTATCCAGGCCACAACGCTGCTGCTGCGTACAGACACTAGCAACTTTTCTTTTTATCTAAAGAGTTGCCTTCTGTACGTGTTACCTCTTTTCTATCTGTGTAGGTCTATCTAATTACATTCTGCCTTTACTCTACTCTATTTGTTAGGACTTGCCTTAGTAATGCTGTGCATTAGAATAGGCTAGTTGCGCTATGTAAATAGCTCTTCTCTTCTTTATCTTTTACTTTCTAAGCTCTACTGTATAATCCCCTAGCTCTTTTCTCTTTTTGTATAGTGCTAACAGTGACAGATTCTTATAATAAGAAAGATAAGTGCGTACAATATAAAAAAAAATAAAAATAAAGAAAAATAGGCCTTATATAAAGGCGTTGTTAGTCTAGTTAGTCTAAGGCATCTTTGCGCACAGGATCTAGCTAGTCTACAGATGCTTCTATCTAGACAGAGAGGCAGTTAGTTAGGACTAATAATTAAAGAGCCTAGTTTAGTGTTTTCTTTATACATGCATTTACTAAGTTGTTTTTACTATTAATTTACTTTATTTTAGTAATTTCCCTTTTCTTGTATAATTTATAGAGTAACATAATGTTAATTATAAGTTACGTTTTACTAGTAGTGCTTAGCTTAATAAGGTAATTATATAAAAACCTTAAATTTATGCAGATTACTACTAGAATTAGTAGTAGTTTAAGCGTTTATATAATTTACTATAAAGTTATACTAAGAGTAATTATATTATTAAACTTTTTAACTATTCTGTACAGTTTACTAGTAAGGACACTTCTAGTTACTTTTTTACACTTAGTAGAATTTTAGTGTATAATGTTACCTAGTATTTTAAAGTAGTTACTTTACTTTATACAGTCTTTATTACTTAATATAATTAAGAATTTTAGCTGTAAGCTAAAGTTTTTATTATTAGTAAATAATTTATCTATAAAGATAAACAGCTTTGCATAATTAAGCTATAATAGTAGAAAAGTAAGACTACACTTACTATTATCTATCTGCTATTAGATTTATGCGTTAAGTGTGTTAATGTTATTATGCAAAGGGTTTATAGTTTATGCAGTAATAGACAGGTTAAATGCTGCCTCTAGTTAACACATAAATGCAATGTATACCCCTTTTGCATATTACTTAACATATTATTATGCAGCATCCTTATTCTTTAAGTTAATTATATAAAGGTAGCTTACTTATCCTTTCTAAGTAAAGACTACTATGTTATGTGTAAGTTTAATTCTTTTACTATTAAACTTAATAAGCTGCTTCTCTACTAGAATAGTTTTACCTTTTATATAAAACTTTACTTTTTATAGTTTTTTTTTTCTCTTTGCGTAAAATCTTTTATTATAACGCTTAAAGTATTATTTATTTATAAGCTAGTAATACTAAAGGTGTGCTCTCCTTTATTAGTAATTAAAAAGTAGGGGTTATATAAAAAAATGTGCATACACAGCTTTTCTTTATAGTAGTTATAATATGTTTTAAACTAATACAGTTTTAATTTAGCAGCTCTATATAAGAGTTGTACAACCTAGAGTATTATATTTAGTAAAAAGCTCTAGCGCATCTTCTTTAGTAGCTTTATATACAGCGTGCGCATAAGCTTATCTATTAATTAAATATATACTTATATAATATTACATAGTTTAAAATGCATTTTATATGTAGCTCTTAGGCTTACTTTTATAGCTAAAAGTAGTCTCTAGCTTATTCTCTAGATAGTTAGTAACTAAGTAAGGATTTCTCTTTTCTCTTTATTTAAGTAGCTAGCAAACACTAGGCAGAATTTCTTATATAGTTAAGTTGTTTTGCCTTTTACTTTTAATATAAAGTAAAGGTTAAAAATCTAACCTTTATGCCTTATTAAGTTATACACTATAACTTTAAAAGTGCTATTAGTAATTAAAGTGTTTATCTTTATATAGTCTAATTTTTTAAATAGTTTTTTAGGTATAGTAATTACACTATCTATATAAAGCTTAATAGATAAGGCCTAATTATTCTTCTTTTTTTAGGTTAGAAATACCTAGTCTAGACTTTATACAGGTTTTCTTTACTTTTTACTTCTTTTAGTATCTATATCTTCTCTTTGCACTAGTGCAGCATTACTATTCTAAGGGGCTTAGTCTATAGTAGGCTTTAGTTCTGCCTTTGTAATATTTTTATAGGGCTGTTCTCTTTTCCTTTTTTTTAAAAAATCTCTTTATATAGAGATTAGTTTATCTAGGTTATCTATTATAAGTAGGTTATCTTTCTTTTTTTCTTTATAGTATAGTTTAACCTGTGTATATTAAAGCTTTAGTAGGCTATTTTTTTTTTTAATAATAATGTCTCTCTTTTTAATACTCTTAATCTTATATAGGCTAGTCTAGCCTTTCTTCTCTCTCTATGCTATAATCTCTAAGCTAAGGGGGAAGTTAAGAACTTTATATGTTATAGAGCTATTATAAGTGTTAATTACATAATTAATATTTACTTTTATATAGTCTTTTTAAAGTATCTTTATTACCTTTTATACAGCGCTTACTTATGTAATAATGTCTAGTAATAGTAAAAAGTCTAGGTTAATTCTTAGGTATGCTCTAAAAACTAGCAGCGTAGGTACTAGACTATATAGGCTAGCTATGTTGTTTAGAGCCTTAACTACTATCTATAGAATAGCCTTATTATTTATACAGTCACTTAGCTTAGTCTTTAGAATGTTAAACACTTATTAGAGAGGTATGTGCACACGCTTAACCTTTCTAACTACCTAATATGCTTTTACAGGCATCTGCCTACATGTAGCTCTTATAATCTTTATATAAGCTTAAAAATCCTCTAAAGTAAAGTTTATACTAGAGTTATACATAATATAGTCTAAAGGTCCTTAATAGGTGTTAATCTAGCATTTGCATAGTGCATCCTAGGTATCTTATATAGACATAGATTTTAGAAATATAGCAGCCTAAAATAATGTGTCTACATTAATAACATGTAAGACATCTTTATTATTAATTTATATAACATTAATAACAACTTTATAGTTAAAGTAAGTGTTATCTTTAATTATAAACTTAAATCTTTATAAGGCCTAGTTATATAATTAGCAGAGGTAGTAGAACTTCTTAATCTTTTCTAGCACTGCAGCATTAATGTTGTAGCTAGCGCTAGTTAGCATTTTCTAGAGTTTTTTTATGCAGGGGTGTTTAAATTAGCAGTAAAGGCAGTAAAGTTTTAATTTAGTAAAAAAAGACATAAATTTTTTCTTACTAATATTAAAAAAAAAGTGTCCTTATTTTTATATAATAAAGATAATAGTTTTGTCTTTACATATAATAACATTTAAAATGTTGTTAAAGTATGCCCTAAGTTAGTTAGCATCTACTAGTAATAGTAAGAATAGTGTTAGAGTCTTTAAGATGTAATACATTATGTTACTAACTAGGTTAGTAATTTATATAGTACTAATTAATTCTATTAATTTTTATCTTTTAAAGCTAATACTTTTTTTCTTTAGTGTCTAGTCTACTTTTATATAAGGGGATTCTTGTAGGTATGCTTTAAGTTATAACTTCCCTATAGTAGAGATTCTTACTGCGCTAGTATCCTATAGTTTACCTTAGTATACTGTACAGTATTAATTTTTAAGGATAAACTATTCTGCGTATCCTTTAGGTTCTAGGCTGTAGATGTCCTCTACAGTTGCGCAGTAAAAAAATGTAGCATTAGTAAAGTAGTTAATAATCTTCTTACCTTTTTTTTTATTTAAGTTATTATTATTATGCAACTTTTTTTTTTTTTACTTTAGTTTACTTTTAAACTTTTAAATGTACATATTTACCTTCTTACATGTTAGTGTCTTATTATAGAATTTTTTATATAAAGAGATATATTAGCGTTTTGCATAAAATTAATTTATATAAAGATAATTTATTAACTAATATTTTTTTTTATAATAAATAAAGCATTACTTTAATTATATAGAGGACTGTAGTCTAAATAATCCTCTATATCTTCTTAGGCTTCTTCTATGTTGTTAATAGCTATGTGTACATAGTAAGCTATATTACCTATTAGTGTAGTACACATCCTAGAATTTATTTATAAATGCATTATTCTATTAATTAATTATAACCTAAAGTGCTAAATAGAGGTCACTGTACAGTGCCTTATATATAAGCTTAATTAAGAACATTACTTATTTAAGTTTAAGTTGCCCTTAGCATGCTTATATAATAGCAGTGTAAAGTAGTATCTTACTTTAGAATTATTAACTAAGAGCTTTTTATGTAAAAGTAAGTTTATTAATTATAGCTTTAAAAGCTTTATATAAAGTTTTTATAAAGTTTTTTTACTTACTTTATATAAAGCTTATTATTGTCTAATCTATCTAATACTAGTTATAGTTTACATTAGTATTAAAGTAATTACTAAGCTGCTTATACAGTAACTTCTATAATTATCCTAAACTAATATTATAAAAGTAGAACATATGTGCGCACTTTTTAAAAATATTAGAAAAGATGCTTATATATAATGCCTTAAAAATAGCAAGGCGTTAGTAGAGCTTAATAAATACTATAGCCTTATTAGCTAAAATATTATATAGTTACCCTATGTAGTTATTCTTCTTCCTTTATGCCTTCTAGAATTATATAACCTTCTTAGGTGTAAAGTTCTCTACTGTAATATCTTATATAGGTAGAAGTTAGTATAGATTATATAGTAATTAAATTATTTAGAGTAGGTACAAGCTTTAGAGAATCTCATGCAAAGCTGTAGCTACAGGAATATGTAGCTGCCTAGTTGTGCTCTTATATAGTAAGCTATTATAAGGTAGTTGTACTAATTATAGAGAAAGTATTAAGTCTATAGGTAATTTATATAAAGACATTCTCTGTTATGTTAAGACTAGTAATAGTAGTAATAGTTTTATATAATGCTTTAGTAAGATAGTAAACATGTATTCTTTTTTTATAAGTCTATATAGTGTAGTAGCCTTTATTGTGTCTTTCTTAAAGCTAATGCCTTTATTCTATAAAGTAGTAATTAGTTTTTATAAAAATAGTTAGCTAAAATCTTTAAAGTGTATAAGCTTTTACTTTATAAAGTTATTCTAAAAGTTCTTAAGCATACATACATTTATTACGCTTAATATGTAGAGTTTTATAATTAAGTTAGCTATGTATAAATTAAGCTTTTTTTTAAGTGTGTTATTTAATAGTTTAATCTTATTTACTTAATCTTTAATATTTATCTACTTTACTAGGGTCTTTACTAAAATGCCTATAAAAGGTATGTATTAGTTATACATTAATATGTTATGCTAGCTAGTTATAGATAGAGCTAGCGTTGCTTATTACTTTATAGTAGTTAGTTATGTGTTGTTGCGCGCTGTCTTACTTCTTGTTGTACGCTGCCTCTAAACAGCCTTGTGCAAAAAGATAAAACAGACCTTCTAGTGTTAAATAAGCACTACTATTTGTACAATACCTCTAAATAGTATTATATAGACAGGTTTCTTACTCTTGCTTAGGTAACTAAATAGAGATTTACAGCTACTTATATGTAAATTAGACTTTATCTTTACTTTTACTAATTTATAGTTAAAGTAGTAAGAAAAAGAATTTTTTTTATACATAAACTTTTAAATAAAAAGGTATAAAAAGAGCTTTCTTTTTTACAGTATTTAAACTACTAATTAGTGTTAAATAGACTCTCTGCTAGCTAGCACTTAGTGTTAGCAAATGTGTATAAGATAGAGAGGTTTACATAGTGTAAATATTGCACAGGGGTGTTAGGTAACTAGTGTTAATTACTTCTTGTTTTTTCTCTATACAGAGGAAAAGAGGGATATCTAGATGTTCACGCACAGAGGTTTGCGCACGAGCATCATGTGACATAGATACGTGATCCTGCTCGTGCGTGATCGCTCGTATCCAGGCCGCGACGCTGCTGCTGCGTACAGACAATACTTTATAATATTACTTACTAAAAGTAAACTAGTATTAACTATAATAATATTAAGTATTATTTAGTTACTTTGCTTATCTAGTTAAGTTAAAATACTTAGATTTTCTTTTATACTAAAATAGCTTATTAAAGTTATTTTACTAAAATAATCAGTAACTTTAACACATCTACCTATAAAAAATTACTTGGCCTAGTTAATAATGCTATCTATTATCTTATACTAGTGTAGTATAAAAAGGTTCTTAATAGTATCTAGCTAAGCATTTTTACATACTAGGCTTAAAAAGGTAGTGCTTTTATTACTAGTAATCTTATAACACTTTATTAATACTTTTAAGAAATTAAAGTATTCTTTACACTTAAGTGTGCTATTAAGTTTAGTAATATTAGCCTAATTTACTAAATAGTTAATTTATTAATTATCTTGTTTTATAGTAGCAACTAATAGCGCTATAATTTTAAAATGCTACACTTACAATAGCTTCTTATAAATAAGGTGTCTAACCTAGAACTTTAGTGTGCTATTTTAGCCTCTAGTCTAGTAAATATTACTAGGTAAGAAAATATATTTAAAGCTATTAACTTTATACTTAAGCATGTAAACTATACATATAAGCTAGATATGCAGAACTTAAAGAATAGAACATATAATGTAAACTTAACATTTAACTGCTTAGCACTAACTAGTAGATATACTACCTATCTTTAAGCTAGCCTAGAGCATAGTTTTAGTAAGAAGTTAAAAAATAATTATACTTATTAGTTTATTACCTAAGAAGTTTTTACACTAGTAAGTTAGCTTTAAAAAGAAAAAAATATATATTCTTACTTATCTAATGCTTAGTATAATGTAGTAGTAATAAGTTTTAATATTATTTAAATAAGTCTTAATAAGCTTAACAAAAAAGTTATAAAATTTAACTAAAATATTATTTAACTAGCTTAAAGTATTTTACTAAGTTCTATTATTATTAACTTAGAGTTAATTAACTCTAATAAAGCTAAGTTTATCTATGCTGCTGCATATACTAAAGCAGTTAATAATATCTTCTATACGCCTTTAGACCCTAGAGATACTAACTAGTCTAATATAGACATGTTATAGCTATCTTAGTTACATAATATTAAAAGTATATAGTGTACTTATAAGTTAGTCTAATTTATTTATTTATTCTAGCTATATAATGCTATTATATAGCATTATAAAAGTCTATGTATATAGAAACTACTATAAAAAACTTAACCTAAGCTAACTGCTTCTACTCTTAAACTAGTTTATTTACTTACGCTGCAGCTTAATAAGAACACTAGCCTAAGCATAATCTGCATAAAATAAGATAGAAGGTAACATCTTCTAGGAAAACTAACTTATAAGACTAGCTGCTATAGTCTATAGGCTCTCTACAAGCGCACAGAGCCGCCTAGAGCCCTAGAGGAGGGTGATGTTAGGATCCTTAGCCTCTACTATAGCCTAGTAGAGGTGACTGCAGCATTAGAGCTTACTTATTTTATGTGCAGCCCTCTAGGCCTAGAGCTGTTAAGCGCTTATCTAGTGTAACTTCTTAAGTAGTAAAAATAAAAGTGTGTGCTTTAAACTAAACATGTTACTTTTACTAATGTTACTATATTATTTAATATATATTTAGACTATTATAGCTATACTTTTTACTTACTTACACTTTTTAGCTTAGATAAAGTTTAGTAAGATTTAAGTAGTAATAATAACTTTAAGTTAAGCTACTAGCCTTTTTTTAGTAAGTAGCTAAAGTAGATTTTTTAAATTATACTTAATAATAAAGACGCATCTAAAAGCTTTAGTAGCGTTAAGTTTAAACTATATAGTAAGATTATAAAAAAAGTAAGAGGACATAGTAAAAATAAAGTAGCTACTAGGCGCTAGCATTTTCTTCTAGGTCTAAAAGGCTTATTAATAATAAGTAAGTATAATAGTGTTAAAAAGGTAGATAGTAAAGATAATATTAAACTTAATAAAGTAGCTAACACATGCTATAACAAGGTTTAGAAGGTCTCTTTATATAATAATAGCTTTAAGAAGGAACACCTTCTAGTTGTTCTAGCTAGCTAGGGCGCGCGTAAGCTTTTTACGTGTAAAGTAGGTAAGAACATTAATATTAAAGAAGCCCTATACTACATCTACACCTACACAGACGCTATTGCCTACTGTAAGCTTTATAGTAATAATAGCTTTTCTAGCACTAGTGCTAAAGTTAAGTATGTTTTTATTAGCTCTTAGGTAGGCTATTGCTAGCATAGTAGAGGTATTATAAGCTTATAGTATGCTAGTAAGATCTACTTTACTAATAAGTAGCTAGTGCTTTTTACAGACTTTATAGACATTTTTATAGTAGACTATAGTTATAGCTAGTAAGCGTAAGGTAGATAGTAGTTAAGATAAATAGCTTAAAAAGGTAAAAAGTAAAGTTAAAAAGTAAGTTAATGCCTTATTTACTTTACTTTATTAGTTTTAGACATGTATAGATTATATACAGTAGCTTACTATTAAATAAAAAAGTAAAAAGTAAGTAGTAAAAAGTAAAAAGTAAAAAGTAAAAAGCTATTAAGTAAGTTAATGCTAAAAGTAAAGCGCAAAAGGTTAGTGCTAAAAGTAATACCTAAGAGTAAAAAAAAGTAGAAAGTAGAGGAACAGCCTATCTTTATATGCTGTAAAACACTAGCTGTTAAAAGCAGTTACTATTATATGTATAGCAGGTGCTAGCTTAATTAGGAGGTGTAATTTATGTTAAGACAATATAATTTATAAAGCACCTTAAATAAGTAAAAAGAAAATAAAATTAGCTTAAAAAAAGTAAATAAAGTAAATATTATAACTATAGCTATATTTATAGTTATACATAAAGTTATAAGCATAAGAACACTTGCAAAAAAGGTAGTAGTTATAAAAGTAAATATAAATGTAACTATAAAAAAATTAGCTTAAAAAATAAATAAGGTAAAAAAAGCTATAATTATAATAAAAACTGCGCGTAAAGTTATAATAATAGGTGTAATTATAAATGCAAGAATAAATATTAGCTATAACATACACACTTAATATTATAAACTACTTAATCTAGAAAGGTTGTAGCTTTTACTATAAAACACTAAGACTAGTGTGCTTAACTATTCTTTATTCTCTTACACTTTCTACTACTAACCTCTACTATAGTGTAAGTTACTTAGTAAAACTTACTAATTAGATTACTACACTTAATTACTTTTACTACTTTTTTTTACTTTAGATAATAAACTATATTATGTTTTAAATTAAAACTAACTTACTGTCACGATTATGCACGAGTAAGGTTATAGAGCTTCACGGAGGTCTAGTTTAATTACTACGTGAGGTATTATAGTAGGTACAAGACGTTGTGTAAGGAACAGAAAAGTTTAGAAGGAAATTAGTAATTAAATACTTAGCTTAAAAGTCTAAGCGCTTTAAGTATAAATTAAGCCTATTTTAGGTTTAGTTAGTGTTAAAGCAGTTTATGCTTAAGTTTATGTCTATGTTATGTTGTGTTTATGTTAGACGTGCACTAATAATACTCTAGTATACATCTAATACAGTTATGTCTAGGATCTAGGGAGGATACTGTAACAGTACCCCCCCCCTTATTAGGAAGGGAATCCTTTACATTAGTAGTTCTAGCATTAAGTTGTCTTTGTTAGGGTATAAGTTTAGTTTAGATAAGTATTAGGCGTAGAATTAGGTTACTGCAGAGTTCTTTTGCAAGGCTTCTATAGGTTCCTACAACAGTTTGTTGTATCTAGTTTATTTTATAAAGTATTTATAAATATGTTTTTTCTTATTAAACTAGATCTATTTAACATCTTTTATAACATATTTTAGTTTATTATTTATAATAACAGGTTTAGGTAGCAGGTTTAGCTGTCTAAGTAGATAGTTAGATTTAGAGGCTGCTTAGCGCAGCAATAATACATAGAACACAGGGTGTATCTTTATGCTGTTAGGTAGGATTAATTAGTAAGTGTGTAATAAAACTATATAGGCTACTGTAAAGAGGCTAAAGTTCTTCTAATTAAGTTTTTTTAATTATTAGTTTATTTAGATATTTCTAGCGTCTAGCTAGACCTTCTTACTAGCTGCATACGCAAGGGCAGGAGTTTAGGATTAGTTTATGTACTTTTATTAAAAAGCTTAAGCCTATGTAAGCTTTTTATAAACATATTTAGATATATTTTAGATTTTGTTAATAAGTCTATTTATGTCTATTACTTATATAGATTAATAAGTTAGTTAGAGGGTATTTATAAGTAGTTTAAATTTTATTTAGGGGTAGTATTTATAGTTTACTAAGAACAGGGATACTTATATTAATTTAGATGTTATGTTATTAGCTTTAAACTATGCTATAGCTAACTATTTTACCTAGTTATTTTACTAGTAGTTTATGTACACTTATAGGACTTATTTTATTACAGCGTTTACGTTCTTAGTCTAGCTGTTAGTCTCTAGGTAAAAAGCTGTAAATAGATAGAGGACAATTTAGAGCTATTTATAAAGTTTGTCCTAGAAGGCTAAGACAAACTGCGTACCTCTGTCTAATATAATTATGTTAGGCAGGCTATAGTAAACTTATATGTATTAGTAGAATAACTAGGCTATATTAGAGGCAGTTATAAAAGAACATAGTATTAAGTGTTAATACTTAGTTAAGTAATTAACAACTACTATAATATTTATGTACCCTTTAGATAAAGGTAGGTTTATAATAAAATTAATTAATATGTCTTTCTAAGCTTATTTAGAGATTAGAAGCAGTTTAAGTAGGCTATTATACCTTTTTTAAAAGGCCTTTACTTTATAGTAAGTATAGCAACATAATACATATTAGCATACAGTATAGAACATGCAGGGCTAGTAGTACTCTCTCTGTAGTAGGTTAAGAGTCTTTCCTCTGCCTAGGTGTCCTCTAACAGGCAAGTTGTGTATAATTTAAAGTAGTTTAATTCTTAGTTTATTAAAATTAGAAATTATAAGTTAGTTATAGTAATATAGCTTACTATTTTAGTTTTTATAGTTAGCTAGTGTTACCTTCTTTAACTAACTAGCGCTGTTTTAGAGTAAGTCTAAAGTTTCTTAAATAAATTTATTATTTAAATACTTATTAGTATTAATTTAATTAATTATCTAATTTATTTTATTTAAGTTAAAGTCTAAAAATAGCTTAAGTTAAAGTAAAGTTTAGTGTTAAGCTTTTTACACTTCTTTTTAAGTAGAAATGTTTTAAGATTGCCTTATAAAGGCATTTAGTTTCTCTCTATCTTAACTAAAATAATAAGTAATTTTAAAATTAAAATAAAATAAGTATTTAAACTAATAGGCTTATTAGTAGCTAAGTTATTTTATAGTTATAAAGTACTATAAGTTCTTATAGTTAGATAGAACCTATATTAGATGCGCTGCACTTTCTAGTTTAGGTTGCTATTATTTAAAGCAGCATACTATAGCAAGTAATTTTTTATTATAAATCTTATAATTACCTTCTATAAGACTTATTTTTTTTAAGAAGTATGTAATAGGCTTAATAGTCCTGTCTAGCTTAGTCTAGAAAAGAACTCCTGCTACTACATAGTCTAAGGCATTAGCTTTTATAAGTATTAGTAGTTTAAAGTTAAAGTAGCAGAGTATTAAAGCTTTAGTAAAGGCTTTTTTTAGCTAGTTAAAAAACTGTTAGTAATTTAAGTTAAAGTTAAATTAGACTTTTTTTTTAGTAAGTGTAATTATAAGGCTTACTAGCTGTAAAAAGTTATTAATAAATTATTAGTAAAAGTTAGTAAATTTTATAAAGGCTTAAATATTTTTTATGTCTTTTAGGTATTACTAATTTAGCATAGTTTAAACTTTAATAAGGTCTATTTAAATGCTATCTATAGAGATTACATATTCTAAATACATAACCTTTAATTAGTAGAACTTACATTTGTCTATGTTAAGTTATAGACCTACTTCTTTTATAGCCTTTAGCACTAGGCGTACATGCTGTTTGTGCTTTAAAAGGCTATTACTATAGATTAGAATATTATTAATATACATAGTGCAGAACATGTTTAGGTAGGGTTAGAGCAAGTTGTTTATAAAATGTTAAAAAGTACTAAGCGTGTTAGCTAAGCTAAAAGGCATTACTAGGTACTTAAATAGTTTATATTAGGTCTAAAACGCTATTAGCTACTTATTACTCTTTACTATTCTTAGCTTATTAAAGGCAGTAATAATATTTAACTTTATAAAATACTTTACTTTACTTAGTTAGCTTAGGGTTTTTTATAAAAAAGAAATTAAGTATTAGTTTTTAATAGTAATAGTGTTTAGTCCTTAGTAGTTAACATAGAATTAAAGCCTACCTCTAGGTTTTTTTATAAATAGTATAAGTAACACTACTAGTAAAAAGCTAGCTTAAATAAACTTTTTTTTTAGGTTTTTATTAAAGTATTTTTAGAGCACTTTTAATTTATTTAGCAACATTTTATATAGTAGCCTATAACTAGGTTATTTACTAGGCTTAAAAGTTATTTAGTAATTATATAAATGTTATATTAAAAGCTTATTAAACTTGTTTTAAAAAAAAATATATAACAAGTTATAGTAGTCTTAAAAGACTATTATTTTTAAGTTAGTGTGTTTTTAGAGAGCTAAAGCTTAGTTTATATTAGAAATTATAACTACGTAGATTTTATAATCTAGTTATTAAGCTAGAGTTACAAATAGGGCAGGTTCTATGTAGCAGATGTTTATCTGCTGTTTAAGTCCTAGTTTATGTCTAAATTAAGTAAGTAAAAGTTTCTTAAAGGCTTCTTTTTCTTTAGGTTTAAGCAGTTATTAAATTATTTTATATAGCCTATCTTAGTAAGAGGCCTAGCTTATTAGCCTTACTTAAGTAGTTCTTCTCTAGGTTATTAAAAAGTAAGTTTAAAAACTTTCTATATTAAGTGCTATTTAAGTGTTATTTAAGTGTAAGTGTAAGCATATATTTTAGCATTAAAAAGAGTTAAAGTTTAAAACTTACTTTTAGTAATTAAAAGCAACTTTATGCTAATACAGCTATAGTTGTTCTAGAATTAGGTTATAATATCTTATGTTTATTACATAAAGTTTAATCTGCTCTTTATAGTGTTAGTAAGTAATTATAATAGTTATAGTATAAAAGATAGAACCTTTTTTAAGTTGTTTTTTATTAAATCTAGTTAGGTAAATTATTTAGGTAAGCAGTATTAATTAAAGATTTAGTTTATATGCTAGTTCTTTATTAATATAACCTATGCTGTTTACTTCTAAGTTAATAAAAGCTTATATTAAAGCTAATATAGTTTTTTATTATAAATATATAAAAATATTAACTTAGTACTTTTAGTTATTAGTAAGGGACTTAGCTTATAGGTTAGCAAAGATTTAGTGTTAAATTAGTTCTAGAGAGCAACTTAGCCCTAGAATAAGCCTTTTTACAGGCTTCTACTGCTATAGCTGCAGCTATGTTAAAAGTAGTAAAAGAGATTAAGGCTTAAATATAAGTTAAAGCTTTTGCAAAAATATAATTAAAATAGTAAAAATCTTTAATAAGTACTAGCAGCGCTACTTATGTAGACTTAAAAAAGAGGAATAAAGTAGTTTTAAAAGATATAACTATGCTTACTACACTTAAAACATTAACTTTTTTTTTTATAATCTTTACGCTTTCTAGAACTAACTAGAGCATAATTTAAATTAATTTTTATTATATTAGGGTTTTTATTTGTAACTGCGCTAGTTTAGGGGCGTATTAGGGCTTGTATAGAGAGGAACCTTATGTTATTATTATAGGTAGTAATTAGGTTTGCATACATGTTAAGGTTGTTTAGAAGGGGTTCTCCTACTATAGCGCGTTATAGTTTAGTTAAGAGGGAGTTATATAGGGCTATAATTAGACCTATCTTATTTAGGCCTATATTAGATGTAAGTTAGTAGAACTTAGTAAAGTGTAAAGTAAAGCTTTTTTTTTTATTATAAAGTGTTTAGGTAACTTAAGGCTGTTAACTTTTTATTTAGGTCTTTATAAGTTACTTATAAGAACACTGTAAATTAATCTAAGTTAATAATATTTTTATTTATTAGTAAGTTAATTAAAGCTGTTATGTTATAGTTAAGTTAAAAGTAGGCATATAGTAACTAAGAGTGTTTAGAGGGGAATTAGTCTATATTTCCTTCTAGTTTATATTAAAGCTTATGTAGAAAAAAAGGTAGGTCTTTCTATTTTTTATTAAACAGTAGGAGATTAGAGAGTTAGTTAGATTTTATTACTAAGTTAGAAAAGTTATAGGTTGTAAGTAGCATTAGGTAAGAGAAAGTTAAGCTATCTCTAGACTTCTAAGTAAGCTTTAAAGCTAGTAAGTTTTTAGTTTCTACTACTATAATAAAAGTTAAGGTAGAAATAAACTACTTAATAATGTAAAGCTGTTTTTTAAAGTCTTTTTAAAAAGCTTTAAAGCTTATAACATAGTAGCTTTTTTATAAAGTAAGTGCTTTTTAAAAGGCTTTTTAGCTTACTTTAATAGCTTAGAGTTATATAAGTACTAAGCTTATTAAATTAGATTTAGAGGCTATTCTTAGCTAGAGTTTTAACACAACATAATGTTATAATTATGCATAAGTAAGGTTATAAAGCTTTACAGAGGTCTAGTTTAATTACTACATAAAGTATTATAGTAGGTATAAGACATTATGTAAGAAATAAGAAGGTTTAGAAGAAAATTAGTAATTAAATACTTAGCTTAAAAGTCTAAGCACTTTAGGTATAAATTAAGCCTGTTTTAGGTTTAGTTAGTGTTAAGGCAGTTTATGCTTAAGTTTATGTCTGTGTTGTGTTGTGTTTGTGTTAGACGTGCACTAATAATACTCTAGTACGCGTCTAATACGGTTATGTCTGGGATCCGGGGAGGATACCGTGACACTTACACTATCTATTACTTCTAGCGCTAGCTAACTTGCTTCTAGTGCGCCTAGATAAGCTTTATAACTTACATAATAACTTTTATTACCCTCTTTTTAAAATAACTGCTAAAATAGCCTTAAACACTATGCCTTTAAGGTTAGTAATACACACCTCTATGCTCTACTATTACTATAATCCTCTATCTAATATAGCTGCACTAGTCCTCCTTTAACTCTACTCTTAGTAAGCTAAGACCTACACTGCTTTTATAATATACTATTAGATTAGACTCTACATAACTATATATTTATAGCTAAGAAAGTAATATTAAATAACACTTATCTATATAATAAGGTTTTAATAAATAAAGATAAAAAAAAGGCGCTTTTAGTTATAAGTGCTAGACTAAGTTAGCTACTATTATTATACTACATAGTAACATTAAGTAAAAACAAAAGATCTAATAGTATATGTAGTAATAAAAATAACATATTTATAGTTATAAAACATAATATAGTAGATAACTTTAATATAGACAGCAGACATAGACCTCTAGGGCTAATAGAGACAGGCGCCTCCTCTGCAGATAAGACGCCTATAGAGACAGCAGTAACTGCTGCTTACTTATAAATGCGCTTATAATAGGCTGCATGTAATTAGAAAGCGCGCGCAGCTTATAACATAACTTAGTTATCTTTATCTTTTAAAGTAAGTCTTAAAAGAGTGGAAAAAATGCTACCTTACTAAAAAGTAGTTAAATTTAATAATAAGTCTTTATTACTTTTTTTTATATGTTGCTTAAAGAACTGTTACTAATAAAGCGCACAAACACTATCTATAATACTATAAAAAAAGTGTAGAAGCCTAGCCTATATATATTAAAATATTATTACTATAGTAAAACACTAGTATTAAGAAAGTGTTTCTAAGTAAACACTATACTAAACTTTATAGCATTTTAAGCTTTTTTAACTTTATAAGCTAGTTTTTATTAAAACTTAACTAGTATAAAAATAAATCTAGGCAGTAGAATAAAAACTTTATTAACTATAAATATAAAAAAACTAGGCCTTTATAATATGTTCTTGTTGTTAATATAAATAAAAAGTGCTACTTTACTATATTTAACCTAAATTTACTTAAAGGCTGTCACGATTATGCACGAGTAAGGTTATAGAGCTTCGCGGAGGTCTAGTTTAATTACTACGTGAGGTATTATAGTAGGTACAAGACGTTGTGTGAGGAACAGAAAGGTTTAGAAGGAAATTAGTAATTAAATACTTAGCTTAGAAGTCTAAGCACTTTAGGTATAAATTAAGCCTATTCTAAGTTTAGTTAGTGTTAAGGCAGTTTATGCTTAAGTTTATGTCTATGTTATGTTATGTTTATGTTAGACATGCACTAATAATACTCTAGTACATGTCTAATACAGTTATGTCTAAGATCTAGGGAGGATACTATAACAGTACCCCCCCCCTTATTAAGAAGGGAATCCTTTACATTAGTAGTTCTAGCATTAGGTTGTCTTTGTTAGGGTATAGGTTTAGTTTAGATAGGTATTAGGCGTAGAATTAAGTTACTGCAGAGTTCTTTTGCAGGGCTTCTGCAGGTTCCTACAACAGTTTGTTGTATCTAGTCTATTTTATAAAGTATTTATAGATACATTTTTTTTTATTAAACTAGATCTATTTAATGTCTTCTACAACATATTCTAGTTTGTTATTTATAATAATAGGTTTAAGTAGCAGGTTTAGCTGTCTAGGTAGATAGTTAGATTTAGAGGCTGCTTAGCGCAGCAACAATACGTGGAACATAGGGTGTATCTTTATGCTGTTAGGTAGAATTAATTAGTAAGCATGCAATAAGACTATATAGGCTACTGTAAAGAGGCTAAGGTTCTTCTAATTAAGTTTCTTTAATTATTAGTTTATTTAGATATTTCTAGCGTCTAGCTAGACCTTCTTGCCAGCTGCATACACAGGGGCAGAGGTTTAGAATTAGTTTATGTACTCTTGTTAAAAAGCTTAAGCCTATGTAAGCTTTTTATAAACATATTTAAATATATTTTAAATTTTATTAATAAGTTTGTTTACATCTATTACTTATATAAATTAATAAGTTAGTTAAGGGGTATTTATAAGTAGTTTAAATTTTATTTAGGGGTAGTATCTATAGTTTGCTAAGAACAGGGATACTTATATTAATTTAGATGTTATGTTATTAGCTTTAAACTATGCTATAGCTAACTATTTTACCTAGTTGTCCTACTAGTAGTTTGTGTACACTTATAGGACTTATTTTATTATAGCGTTTATGTTTTTAGTCTAGCTGTTAGTCTCTAGGTAAAAAGCTATAGATAAATAGAGGATAATTTAGAGCTGTTTATAGAGTTTATTCTAGAAGGCTAAGACAAACTGCGTACCTCTGTCTAATATAATTATGTTAGGCAGGCTATAGTAAACCTATACGTATTAGTAGAATAACTAGGCTATATTAGGGGCAGTTATAGAGGAATATAGTATTAAGTGTTAATACTTAGTTAAGTAATTAATAACTACTATAATATTTATATACTTTTTAGATAGAGGTAGGTTTATAATAAAATTAATTAATATGTCTTTCTAAGCTTGTTTAGAGATTAGGAGCAGTTTAAGTAGGCTATTATACCTTTCTTAAAAGGCTTTTACTTTACAGTAAGTATAGCAACATAATACGTATTAGCGTACAGTATAGAACATGCGGGGCTAGTAGTACTCTCTCTGTAGTAGGTTAAGAGTCTTTCCTCTGCCTAGGTGTTCTCTAACAGGCAAGTTATGTATAATTTAGAGTAGTTTAATTCTTAGTTTGTTAAAATTAAGGATTATAAGTTAGTTACAGTAATACAGCTTACTATTTTAGTTTTTATAGTTAGCTAGTGTTACCTTTTTTAACTAACTAGCGCTGTTTTAGAGCAGGTCTAAGGTTTCTTAGATAAATTTATTATTTAGATACTTATTAGTAATAATCTAATTAATTATCTAATCTATTTTGTTTAGGTTAAGGTCTAAAAATAGCTTAGGTTAAAGTAGAGTTTAGTATTAAGCCTTTTACACTTCTTTTTAAGCAAGGATGTTTTAGGATTGCTTTATAAAGGCATCTAGTTTCTTTCTATTTTAACTAGAATAATAAGTAATCTTAAAATTAAAATAAGACAAGTATTTAAACTAATAGGCTTATTAGTAGCTAAGTTGTTTTATAGTTGCAAAGTACTATAAGTTCTTATAGTTAAATAGGACCTATATTAGATGCGCTGCACTTTCTAGTTTAGGTTGCTATTATTTAAAGCAGTGTACTATAGCAAGTAATTTTTTATTGTAGATTTTATAATTACCTTCTACAAGACTTATTCTTTTTAAAAAGTATGCAATAGGCCTAATAGTCTTATCTAGCTTAGTCTAGAAGAGAACTCCTGCTACTACATAGTCTAAGGCATTAGCTTTTACAAGTATTAGTAGTTTAAAGTTAAAGTAGCAGAGTATTAAAGCTTTAGTAAAGGCTTTCTTTAGCTAGTTAAAAAACTATTAGTAATTTAAGTTAAAGTTAAATTAAACTTTTTTCTTAGTAAGTGTAATTATAAAGCTTACTAGCTGCAAAAAGTTGTTAATAAATTATTAGTAAAAGTTAGCAAATTCTATAAAGGCTTAAACATCCTTTATATTCTTTAGGTATTGCTAATCTAGCACAGTCTAAACCTTAACAGGGTCTATTTAAATGCTATCTATAGAGATTATATATTCTAAATACATAACCTTTAATTAGTAGAACTTACATTTGTCTACATTAAGTTGCAGACCTGCTTTTTCTATAGCCTTTAGCACTAGGCGTACATGCTGTTTGTGCTCTAAAAGGCTATTACTGTAGATTAGAATATTATTAATATACATAGTACAGAACATGTCTAGGTAGGGTTAGAGTAAGTTATTTATAAAATGTTAAAAAGTACTAGGCGCGTTAGCTAAGCTAAAGGGCATTACTAAGTACTTAAATAGTCTATATTAGGTCTAAAACACTGTTAGCTACTTATTGCCCTTTGCTATTTTTAGCTTATTAAAGGCAGTAATAATATCTAACTTTATAAAATACTTTACTTTGCTTAGTTAGCTTAGAGTTTTCTATAAAAAAGGAATTAAGTATTAGTTTTTAATAGTAACAGTGTTTAGTTCTTAGTAGTTAACGCAGAATTAAAGCCTACCTTTAAGTTTCTTTATAAATAGTATAAGTAACGCTACTAGTAAAAAGCTAGCTTAAATAAACTCTTTCTTTAGGTTCTTATTAAGGTATTTTTAAAGCACTTTTAATTTGTTTAGTAACATCCTATATAGTAGCCTATAACTAGGTTGTTTACTAGGCTTAAAAGTTATTTAGTAATTATATAGACATTATATTAAAAGCTTATTAGACTTATCTTAAAAGAAGACATGTAACAGGTTATAGTAGTCTTAAAAAACTATTATTCTTAAGTTAGTGTATTTTTAGAGAGCTAAAGCTTAGTCTATATTAAAAATTATAACTGCGTAGATTTTATAATTTAGTTATTAAGCTAAGGTTATAAATAGGGCAGGTTCTATATAGCAGATGTCTATCTACTGTTTAAGTCCTAGTTTGTGTCTAAATTAAGTAAGTAAAGGTTTCTTAAAGGCTTTCTTTTCTTTAGGTTTAAGCAGTTATTAAATTATTTTATGTAGCCTATTTTAGTAAAAGGCCTAGCTTATTAGCCTTACTTAAGTAGTTCTTCTTTAGGTTATTAGAAAGTAGGTCTAGAAACCTTCTATATTAAGTGCTATTTAAGTGTTATTTAGGTGTAAGCGTAAGTATACATCTTAGCATTAAAAAAAGTTAAAGTTTAGAACTTACTCTTAGTAATTAAAGGCAACTTTATGCTAATACAGCTATAGTTGTCCTAGGATTAGGTTATAACATCCTGTGTTTATTACATAGAGCTTAATCTGCTCTTTATAGTGTTAGTAGGTAATTATAATAGTTATAGTACAAGAGATAAAACCTTTTTTAAGTTATTTTCTATTAAATTTAGTTAGGTAAATTGTTTAAGTAAGCAGTGTTAATTAAAGATTTAGTTTACACGCTAGTTCTTTATTAATGTAACTTATGCTATTTACTCCTAAGTTAATAAGAGCCTATATTAAGGCTAATATAGTTTTTTATTATAAATATATAAAAATATTAACTTAGTACTTCTAGTTGTTAGTAGGGGACTTAGCCTATAGGTTAGCAGAGATTTAGTGTTAAATTAGTCCTAGAGGGTAACTTAGCTTTAGGACAAGCCTTTTTGCAGGCTCCTACTGCTATAGCTGTGGCTATGTTAAGAGTAGTAAAAAAGATTAGAGCTTAAATATAAGTTAAAGCCCTTATAAAAACAAAATTAAAATAGTAAGAATTTTTAATAAGTGCTAGCAGCGCTACTTACATAGACTTAAGAAAAAGAAATAAAGTAGTTTTAAAAGATATAACTATGCTTACTACACTTAAAGCATTAACTTTTTTTCTTATAATTTTTACGCTTTCTAGAACTAACTAAAGCATAATTTAAATTAATTTTTATTATGTTAGAGTCTTTATTTGCAACTGCGCTAGTTTAGGGGCGTATTAGAGCTTGTATAGAGAGGAACCTTATGTTATTATTATAGGTAGCAATTAGGTTTGCATACGCGTTAAGGTTGTTTAGAAGAGGTTCTCCTACTATAGCATGTTACAGTTTAGTTAAGAGGGAGTTATATAAGGCTATAATTAGACCTATCTTATTTAGGCCTATATTAAATGCAAGTTAGCAGAACTTAGTAAAGTGTAAAGTAAAGCTTTTTTTTTTTTATTATAAGGTGTTTAGGCAACTTAGGGCTGTTAACTCTTTATTTAAGTCTCTATAAGTTACTTATAAGAACACTATAAATTAGTCTAGGTTAATAATATCTTTATCTATTAGTAAGTTAATTAAGGCTGTTATATTATAGTTAAGTTAAAAGTAGGCATATAGTAACTAGAAGCGTTTAAAGGGGAATTAGTCTACATTTCCTTTAAGTTTGTATTAAAGCTTATGTAGGAAGAAAAGTAGGTCTTTTTATTTTCTATTAAACAGTAGAGGATTAGGGAGTTAGTTAGATTTTATTACTAGGTTAAAAGAGTTACAGGTTATAAGTAGTGTTAGGTAGAAAAAAGTTAAGCTATCTCTAGACTTTTAAGTAGGCTTTAAGGCTAGTAAGTTCTTAGTTCCTACTACTATAATAGAAGTTAAGGCAGAAACAGACTACTTAATAGCATAAAGCTATTCTTTAAAGTCCTTTTAAAAAGCTTTAAAGCTTACAACATAGTAGCTTTTCTATAAAGTAAGCGCTTTTTAGAAGGCTTCTTAGCTTACTTTAATAGCTTAGAGTTATGTAAGTACTAAGCTTATTAGATTAAATTTAGAGGCTATTTTTAGCTAAAGTTTTAACATAACATAATGTTATAATTATGCACAAGTAAGGTTATAAAGCTTTGCAGAGGTCTAGTTTAATTACTACATAAGGTATTATAGTAGGTATAAAATGTTATGTAAAGAATAAAAAAGTTTAGAAGGAAATTAGTAATTAAATACTTAGCTTAGAAGTCTAAGCGCTTTAAGTATAAATTAAGCTTGTTCTAGGTTTAGTTAGTGTTAAGGCAGTTTATGCTTAAGTTTATGTCTATGTTGTGTTGTGTTTGTGTTAGACGTGCACTAATAATACTCTAGTACGCGTCTAATACAGTTATGTCTGGGATCCGGGGAGGATACCGTGACAAAGGCAACTCTAGCTTTAGCTTTTAGTAAAGGCGTAGTTAGCTATGTAACTAGACTTAGCTTCTAGGTATTTATAACTAGAAATAGATTATAGCTAGTACAGCACCTTTTTAGTAGTAAAGGTAAACTCTAAGTTAATAAAATTATAAGCTTATCTTAAAAATACTAAAAAATAAACTTCTAGTAGCACTTTAACATAATTAGATTTAACTACTTAGAGCAAATACTTTTATGTAACTAGAGCTTTACTTTTAACTATTTGTTACAATCCTTACTCCGGCGAAATGGTTATTTCGGGAGTACGTCGGCCTATAGTGGTATTTTAGCGAGAGGGGAAGGACTTAGCTAGATCGAGTGTACAGTTCGTCGAGCAGAGTGTGGGATGTGGAGAGGATAAGGTAGGCAGGCTTGTGGTTTGCCCAGCGGCTGTATAGGGAGCTGGAAAACCTGATCCGTTGGGATAGGAGTGGAGGTATATATAGTGCAAGATATACAAGTTAGCAGAGTCCTCTTTGTAAAGGTTTTAATGCTTCTTAGTTTATTAAAGGGGAGAGTAGATAATAAACTAAACAGTAATTACAACCTTCTAACTATGGTCGTGATTAAGACTATATACATGGGATTTGTATGCTCTGCATGCTTGCATGCTTGCATGCTACCTAGCCTGCATAGCCTGCAGGGCTGCAAGCCTGCAAGCCTACATAGCTTATTGGATGGTACACTCCGCGAGGCTTTTCTCTAAAGCCGGAGCCATTCCTCATCCGTCTTGTCACGTGATTCGCTCAGCGCGGGGCTAAGCGTCTTCCATCTGATGTCGTTCGGGCTGTGTGGGACAGCTAGTTGGGTCATTACGGTCTGACTGTTGGCTGTAACACTATTCTAGTACTATTAATATGCCTAGTAGTTTATAATAAGCTAACTAGACCTACTTCTATATAATTTAACTAGCTAATATTTCCTACTTTACCTAGTTTATTACTATCCCTGCTAGTGTGCTAGTATAGTTAAAGTAATTACTCTTAGACAAGTTTAATATAGTAGACATAGTATAAAGCATAAATAATAAACACTAACTTATTTTATATTAACTTTTTTTTTTACTAGCTTACTAACTTTATAACTATGTTAATTTAAAGTAGTCTACTAGCCCTCTTTTAAGGTAGTTAAAGGCATAATATAGAATAAATAGTATAGCAGTTACATGTTGTTTAGGTCTTCTTACTCTATAACTAAACTACTAGATTAAGTCTTTAATATTATCTATAATTAGGATTAACTACTAATAGACACACTAGATATTAGACAGATCTATACTTATTCTAAGCATAGTTATAGTGATAGTAACTTAAATTAAAGACTTATTCTTTAAAAAATTAGCATATATTTAAGCTTAGTTAAACTTTAATATGTGCTTTATATATACTACTAACACTAATTAAATATCTATAAGTAGACAGCTTTTTTTAAGAGTTAACTTTAAAAAAGCTAGGCTAAAGTAGAAATTTTATTTTTTTTATTTAAAAATATAATTATTTTTAAAATACATAAAAAGATAACTTATAATATTTCTATATTAATTCCTATATTTATATAGTTTAGAAGCTAGTTATATAACATCTAGCAGCTAGTTAAAATTAGAATAATTCTAATAGCAATCTTTAGCCTGTTAATAAAGGTATGTATAATTCTTAGCTATATAAAAGTGTTATTATTACTAGTTACTAGCGCTTAAAAACATTTACTTTTAAAAAGCTAGGCTTTAGTTACAGCATCTAAGGTTACTATATATGTAAAGAAGAGAGTTATAAAACATATTATCTAATAAAGCTTATAAAACTAGATATATACTGTTTAAAATTTACACTACTACTAAATAACATAGCACTTATTAATTATAACTAGTTAAACTTAGTTTATAAAGCTACTTATAAAAAAAAGATAATAAAACACTAGAAAGATTACCTACTTAAAACTAAAAAAAATATGTGTATAACATTTTTTAAAGATTGTACTAAAAGGTTTAGAATTAAAATCTTTTATTTTTATAGTAACAAAGTATAAATAAGCTTTAAAATATTTTATACTTTTTTTATACTTTTTTTTAAGCTTTAATAATAGGATAATTTAGAGTGTTATATACTTTATTATTACTAAATATATATTTAGTGTAATACTTTTACTAAACTTAGTCTTTATAACTAGAATTATATTGCCTAAACTAAAGATAAGGCATTAGACAACATAGACTTACTTAGTATATAGTTCTCTTTTACTAAGTAAAAAAAAAAAAGTATTTTAAATAAAAAGCTTTTATAAGCTAATACTATATAGTTTCTAACATTAAACTATAACTATATAAATAGTTATAAAGATATTATTATCTTTATTAAATAAAAAAATATACGTAATCTTTTTTTATACAGCTTAAATTTCTGTTAGTATAGCGCTTTCTAGTGTTCTAGTAAAGAACCTAGAGTCTTATTAATAAGGTGCTTAGTAATACTTAATAAGTAATACTTAATTATAATAAGCGCACTTTTTACTATAATTTACTAGACTAAGTAACACTTATTATACATCTACTAAATAACTTAATTATAGATTAGAACTATTCTGCTTATACTATATATTACTATTTTAAATTTATGTAGCAGCCTTTAAACCTAGTATACCTTATTTAAAACAGAGAGCGTGTTCTAAAAGCTAAATTAAAGTAAGTTAGTTAATTTTAGCTATTATTAATAGTTAAACATAAGTAGATAGACTAGTAAAAAATAAAGTTAAAAAAAATAGTTATATGTTAGAACATGTATAATGCTAAGCCTATAATTTTTATAGTTAAAATGTTAGAAATTTATTTAAAAATAGTTTAAAGTAAATTATATATACTTTTTAAGTAATTAATTTTAATTATAGGCGCTGTAATAAGCTGTGTGTAATAGTATTTTATATAAGAGTTTTTAGTAAGTTAATAGACAAAGCTTTGCACACGTTGCGCTGCACTAAAGTCCCTTAGACAGCAGCTAAGAAGGAAGAAGCCCTAGCAGGGGTCTGAAAGTATCTATACTATTTGTGTACTAGTGTCTTCTTGGCATGCCGTCTGAGCTAGTTGAGATAACTCTCCCCATCCCGTCTGAGCTTGCTGAGATAATAGACATCACCTGAAACCACGGAGGCGATTCTGGATAGGGGCAAGCGGCAAGAACCCTGTCGCCTGAACGAGGGTCAGCTCCTTGTGAATTTAACGCAAGCTATTCTTTGAAATATGGCGATGCTCAGGAGGCTGTCTCCCGCCGCTAAGGGATCGGATCCAAGCGAAGCACCGTTGCTTAACGAAAACGAGGCTGCTGAACCACGTCTACTCGACAGCGACCAGGTTCCCACTTGGTATGCCCATAACGATTACATTCGCACAGGCTATCGGCCGGTCACAAAGTCTATACAACTCTGTCTTCAGAGTTTAACATACCTACACAATGAGACTGTTAACATCTACTCGCATCTTATTCCAGCTGCGACGGCGTTACTTGGCAACTACTTCTTAGCCCGTTATTTCTCCTGGTACTTCCCACGAGCTTCTTGGGCCGATCAGCTCGTCTTTCACATATACTTGACGACATCAGTGATCTGCTTTGGTATTTCGTCAACATACCATACACTGCTGTGCCACTCTGCGTACTATTCGGACTTATGGGGTCGTTTGGATTACGTCGCCATTGTCTTTCAAATACTAGGTTCCTTCATATCAGGCATCTACATTGGCTTCTATTGCGAGCCAAATCTACAGAGAATCTATTGGTCAATGGTGCGCACAGCTTTACTCTCAGTCATGCGCTGCTATCAGTCACGCGCTGCTAACCTAGGCTCCCAGATTGGTACACTAGGGCTCTTGACCGGCTTCGTCGTCGTGAACCCTCGTCTACAAAGTAAAAAATGGAGAACTCTGCGCCTTTCGGCCTTCGTGGTGACAGGACTCTCAGCGTTTGCCCCAATTATTCATGCTGCCAGCATCTTTCCGTACGAACAACTTGATAAACAGGCTGGTTTGAGGTACTACTACCTCGAAGGTCTGGTTATTCTTGTAGGGGTTGTATTTTATGCAGTAAGCAATAACAATATAGTCCTACTACGCACGATACTAATCGCTAACACTGCTCAGACGCACTTCCCTGAATCATGTAATCCAGGAAAGTTCGACATTTGGGGCTCTTCCCATCAGATATTTCACTTGTTTATTGTCCTTGGCGTCCTCGTTCACTTCTATGGCATCTTAGCTGCGTTCGGGTGGAACTACGAAATTCAACGCTGCAAGTAGCCTTAAGTAGTTTTTGAATCCTTGCTTTTGCATAGTGGGCGTAGTTAGAAGTGGGTTTGTTGGGAATGCCTGCTCAGGCCCAACATCTCTGAGCGGCAATCGCTAGCATTAGATGATAAGTAGTTGAAATACAGAGGATATGGCTGGAACGCTATCGAGCATCCACAGTCATTGATGAGCCATATAAAGATATTAGATACAAGAATAATGCCATGCCACTAAAACTATCACCGGCATGGTTCCCTAACCAAGGTGGGGTTCTGTAAAAAGAATAAGAAGTAAGACAGTCTGTGTAATAGTTGTTACGCTAGATGCTACCTAGTTTTAGGTAAAAGCTAACAAGAGATAATCTGTTTTGTAAGCCTGCTAATAGTTAGCCTTTTTATTAGCGTCTGAGACGATTATGTCGCACGTGTCTCACGCGATACTATTCTTATGTACTGCGCTATTCACTTATTAGAACTAGCTTCTTTTTCATACAGTATACAGTTAGCCTAGAGCTCTCTTAAGCTTCTTAGACCTTACAAGACACTAGTTTAATTTATCTTGTTTAGATTTTAATACCTTGTTAACTTGCCTACTCTATAACTTCTTCTTAGCTTATACAAGAGTTATAAGCCTAGAGTTGCGCTTCTAACTAGTACTGTAACTATTTGCATGAATCTTTCTATTCAAAGTTATCTAACAAACCTATATCCTGTATCGGCACAGGCAAGACAATGGGTCCCAATGCGGAGGGAATCCACTCAGAGGCATATGGGAGTGCGTGGGGACTCTGAACCTGGGAATGCCATTGACACCTATAGGCCTTGTACGAAAGGATATCAGAAAACTACCAAGCTAGCTACAGGGGCGAGGTGCGACTAAATACATGAGGGAATAGGGGTAACTGCGGGGGACTGGGTCGAGTCATGGTCGGGGCCGATACGGGGACCCTTCGGATAGGATCCGAGCGACCCGAGATGGAACGATTCGTAGAATCGTTACATATCCAAAGGTTCCGCGTATGTGCCTGTAATGAGGTAGGCGCCCCGCCTGCCAAGCCGATACTATACGACTTTCCCCACTGTACTAAAAGGTACGCACGAGAATACTTAAGCTAAGTATTCTCGCATAGTATAATATATATATAGATAATGCTAGGGCTAGCACTAGCACTAGCGGTTGTCTCTAGTCTAGCCTAAACCTCTATAAGCGAGAGAAGGCCACGTGGTTGACTGTGCCTACCTCGTTACACTGCCCCGACCCTGCTCTACCCCCTGCGCTACTTCTATCTCTAAGTATTTAGCTGCACCTTTTCTCTTAGCTAGCTTAGTAGTTTCTAGTATCCTTTTATATAAGGCCTATAAGTATTAATAGAATTCCTAGGTTTCTAAGTTTCTATACGCTTTAATATAGCTTTAAGTAGATTTACACTGTGATGACAAGCACTGTCTCTACTACCGTATAGAGCTGGGGAAGCAAGGCAGAGTAGGTCGGCTCTATTTCAGCTACACTAAGATAGGGAGGAGAAAGGGAGCTTTAAGGGCAGCTCTGCAGAAGAAGTGCTTACAGCGCTAAGGCGCTAGCAAGGACACTAGCGCTAAGCAAACTAATAGCGTTGCGCTAGTTGCACCCTCTATATCCTAATTAGCTGCACAGGCAGCTTGTTATATAACGCGCGACAGAGCTCTTTGCGTAGGACTGTCACATTACCCCCTTCTAAGGCAGTCTTATCTCTAAGACTAGGTAGTTTAGCGCTTTTATGTTAGTCTTTAAACTAGTTAAGACCTTAGTGTAAGTTAATTATTAACCTTTATAAGTTTTATATTCTTACCTTTTTTATACACTTACAACTAGGTGTCTAGTCGCGCTGGCAGACTAGGCTTAGTAGGATATGCTTAGTAGAAGTCCCTTACCTTATGTAGAGCTCTAAGGAATCTGTTAGCATTATACTAGGTAGGGTTAGAATTATAGCCTACCTATAAGGCTTAGTATTAGAGACGCCTACAGTAAATGTAACTATCTAGAATGTCCTAAACCTGCTACTTAGGGTAACTGTTAACCTTAATTAGCTTTTTTAAAGGCTTAACCTAACCTAGCAGCGTTATAGGTGCTGCCTGCTATAGGCAGTCTGCGTAGAAGACGTTGTGCATTTTTATGTATAAAAGGAGCTTAAGCTAGTATAAATAACCTCTTATGCTTATAATTAAATAGGGCTTGTACATCTGCTAGTTAAGCTTCTAGCTAAGGCGCTTTATAGTAAAGCCTTTAAAGGTTATATATACTTTATTACCTACTATAAAGTTAGGCTTATGCTGCTTTTTATTTACTTAAGCTACTTACTACTTTTAAGCTTAAGTAATACCCTTTCTTATAATTTTAATTACTTATTATATAGTGTTGTAGTAAAGCTTAGCATAGCTTTAAGCCTTTTTATATAAAATCTGCTCTAGCGCAGTTAGTAAGCGTCTTATACATGCCTTCTAGTTCTAGTAGTGTGTTAGATAATAGCTAAACTTAATTTTAAACAGTAATAACCTTATTATTTTATATAGTAAAGATGCTTAAGCCTAGTCTATATAAGGCAGCAGGTCTAACTAGTTGTTCTAGAAGTAATTAATAAATAAACGCAGTTGCTAGTTAATATACTAATTTAGCACTTTTATATTACTATTAGTTTAAAGATAGTAGGGTGTAAAGAGCTTTTATTTAACACTAGTAAAGCAGTAAAGCTTATTTATAAATATAAAGGTAAACTATAGTCTATAGTTAAAAATAATTAATTAAAGGGGTCTATAGACACACTAGATATAGTAATAGTATAGGTCTGCAGCCTTTATAGCAGTAATAGTCTTATAGCACAGTAGTAAAAAGCAGCACTTACTTAAATAGTCTACTATAATAAACATGTTATTATAGCTAGCTTAATTAGGTAGAAATAACTTAAAATTTATAAAAATATCTTACTATACTTACTTAAGTATTAGTAGTAGCTTAAAAAGCCCTAAAGTTTTATTTTAAAAGATATAGCTTTACTAATAAGCTTTATAAGTGCTAATATAAGTCTTAATGTTTTAGCTTATACTTAGCTAGTAGTACTACTTGCACAGCAGCTTAGTTATTTTTCTAGTCCTAAAATATGTAGTAAGTTGCATTATGTAAATAGTATAAATAAAGTAAGTTCTTAAGAACTAGATAGCTAAGACTATAAGCTTCTTTTCCTTTAGTAGTAGGCTCTTAGTGTTAAGCTTCTATTATAAGCTAGAATTTTACACTTTATTATAGCAGTATTATAAGCTTTTATAATTTTAATTAGCATCTAAGATTTAATTAATAAGCTTATATAGTTAATTTATTAGTAGCAGCTCTATAAGCTTCTTATTTAGTAAAAAGGTGCTCTATAAGGCAGCGCATAATTAAGTAATAAGACTAACACTAATCTACTTCTAGCTTAAAAAAAAGTATGTATAAGTAGCTTTATTTTTTTTTTTTATATCTTAAGCTTCTTCTACTTTTTTAACAGCACATCTGCAATAATGTTAGCAGTGCCTAGGCAGTAGGTTAGTGTAAGGTTAAAGTCTACTATTAGCATAGCCTATTATATCTAGTAAGGGGTAAGCTTACACTTAATAGCAAAGTACTTAAAAGCTTAGTAGTTAGTAATTACTATAAATAGCTTATCTTATTATAGGCTTATTAGCTACACTTACTACTTTTATAAGCTTTAAATAACTATAAGCATTTTTTTATTATATATATTATAGTTTATTTATAGCAGGCTTATAGTCTTAGAGTAGAACGCTATAGAGCGCTAGATGCTGCTATCCTACAGCTGTAATAGTACTTTTATAATAACTCTGTTGCTTACATTAGTCTTTATACATGTCTTATAATTTAGTAAGTAGTGTGTAAAAATATTATTTAACAGCATAAAGTTCTTAGTGTGCTTAAACATAGCTAACTTATGCTTTTTTAAAGAATGCTAGGCGCCACACTTAAGCAGCTTTATAAGTAGCTATATAATGCAACTATAGTTCTTAAAAAAGGCGCAGTAGAAGTTGTAGAACCCTAAGAACAACTGCAGGCTTTTAATTAAAGTTAGTATAGGCTAGTCTTAAATAGCAGCTACCTTAGTAAAGTTCTTATAGATTTTATTTATACTAATAATAAAACTTAGAAATTTTATTTTAGTAACTATAAATTTACTTTTTTTAAGGTTAATCTGTAAGCTAGTGTTTTATAAATAATATAAAACCTTAGCAACATGTGCCTTATGCTATAAAAGGTTGTCTAAGTAGATTAAGATATTATTAAAGTAAGCTATATAAAAGTTATTAAGTAGGCTATGTAAAACCTAATTAATATATTACTAAAAAGTTATAAGGCTATTATAAAGTCTAAAAAGCAGCATGTAATACTTATAGTTGCTATAGCGCGTTTAGAAAGTAGTTAGGTCCTTAACCTTTTTAGTAAGCTAGATATAATAAAACACTTGTTATATATTAAGCTTAGTAAAAACTTTAGCTATAGTTAGCTATATAAGCGTCTTTTAAATTAAAAGTATTAAGTAAGTGTTTTTTTTTATAATTATGTTAAGCTTATAATAGTTTATGTAAAACTTTTACCTTTTTTTTAGCTTTTTAGCAAACAAGACTAGAAAAGCATAGCTAGTGTTACTATGCATAATAAATCTGCGTTGCAGGTGGTTGTCTAGATAGTCCTTAACTAGCCTAAGCTACTCTAGAGACATGCTATATAGTAGGCTACTTAATAAGGTGTTCTTTGCTGTTAGCTTAATATTATAGTTAACACTAGGTTAGTGTAGCAGCAGTTTGTCTAAGTCTCTTTTTAAGAAGTAAGCTAGCATAGCTCTAGCGTACACAGGGGATAGTAACTTCTTAAGCATTAGCTATTAGAGCTTATTCTTAGAATTAACTATTATAGGTGCTTAGTAGTCCTTAATTAGTTAATTAACTTTATAGACACTAATATGTCTAATTACAACATCTCTACGCCTTACATGTAGCATAAACATAGTAGCGTTAATTACATTTACTTTTAGCCCTACCTTAGTAAGTGCTTTTCTAGATATAGCTAGTTAATATTAGCGCGCTTAATTAGCACTAGAAGGTATTAGTTAAAAATTAAGTTACTTTTTTATTTTTTTTAAGTTTTACTACTAATTATGCTTCTAAGTTAATTAAAGTTAGTATTAATTAATTTTTAATATTTTTATAAACTTATCTTATTAGTTAGTGTTTGCTTAATAAGATTAGTTAATTTATAAAAACACGCTACACATAAAAATAATAATATTACACTTATAGTCCTATATTTAATTATTATCTAGCTACTAAATTAATTATTTTTTATAGTTAATTTAGACACTAGCCTTTTTAAGAACTTTACAGCCTATAATTAAGTTATAACAGCCTGTGTTATAAAAGATAAAAAGTGTAGGCAGCTAGTAGCTATTAATTACTAGATTTATATAAAAGTACTTATCTACTTATCTATTTAGTTAATTATTATATCCTATAATAAAAATAAACTTAATACTAAGCATCTTAGGCTATAAGTGCTTCTAGATTGTCTGCAGGTATTATAAGTAGATTAGATTATAGCTGCTAGCCTTTATGTTAATAAGACTATTTAAGTATATAGTAATCTTTCTAGCAGAGACGCAGTAAAGCAGCATAAAAGGCTTACTACTAAATAGCAGCTTATGTAGCTTTTATGCTAGCGCTTTATTTATTAACTTTAAAAAGAAAACTTTTTTTAAAGTAAGTTTTCTTTTAATTTACTATTCTTACTAAAGCTTATAGTGTTTAGCTTTTACACTGCTTTTATAGCCTTACTTTTAGCGTAGGCGTAAGGCTAGTTGCAACTTATATATTCTAGCTAATAGTATAAGTAGCAGGTTATAGCATCCTTTATTAAAGCTGCCTACACTTAGGGCGTTACTAGAGTTATTAAGGCAGTAGTAGTAGTAGGTTAAAGAACATTTTAACACATAAGCTTCTCTTAACCTCTCTACACATATTACGCGCTTAACTCTGTAGTAGACCTCTACAGTAAGAAGGATATCTAGTAAGCTTACTTTATGTAATTAAAAAAGCTAACTATTAAGTTATTATAGTAAGTCTTTATATGTACTTAAAGCTAACTTAATAAAGTGTTATAAATCTTATCCTTTTACTACTTAAGCAGCAGCTTAGCTTTATTTATAAGGCATGTAAACTAAGCCTTAAAGTCTTTAAAATTCTAAAATAGCTTTATTTTAAGCTAGTAAAGCTTAGTCTTAGCTTTTATTTACTAGTTAGTATTTTTAAAGCTTTTTTTTAAAAAGCTTATAATATTCTTAGTTATTACTAGCTTACTTTACTACTTTTAAGCTTTAAAGTAGGGAACTAGTTAACCTAGCACTTAACTACTTACTTTACTTTTAGCATAGTGTACTTAAGTGTTTTTCTTTTTTATAAAGTTACTATTTATAAGTATAAAGTAGTTTATGTTATAAAGTAGCTTACTTATTAAAAAGTTTTTCTAGTAATTAAATTTAACATTATTTTTACTTATAAACTTAGGCAGATTTTCTACTTTAGCTAACAGTTTTAGCCTAGCTCTCTAGCTTATAGTACTAATATAAAAGAGGTTAAGTGTTCTTAGCATAGTTAAGTTAAATTATAGTTGCTTTCTTAGTATAGTTAGCGTAAGTGTGCCTTTTAGCGCTTAATAAGCTTTGTCTAAAAAAAATAATTAATTACATACTAGTATAGTAGTAGCTTTAAGTCTTTTAACTTTATTTTTATAATTAGCTAAGTATTTAAAAGTTTTATTTAGTAAGCTTTAAAGCTTTTATAGCTTTTTACTAACTTTTACTTACTTAGCTTTTACTATGTTAACTGCTTTAGTAAAAGTATTAGTGTAGTTTTAATAAGCTTACACTTTTAATAACTACTATAGTAGCTTATTTACTATAACTACATAATCTACAGCTATAAGGTTTAGTAGGTCTAGGCAAAGGCTAATTAAATTATAATTAGTAGTACTCTAAGTAATAGCCTCTGTCTAGAGCAATAGTGCTTTCCTAGCTTACTAAGCGCGCACGCGCGCAGTCTTAATAGTGTAGTCCTTTTTAAACACATTGTTAGTGTAGAACTAGGCCTAGCATAGCAGCGTCCTTAGTTTAGGCATATAGGCGTTGCTAGTAGGCTAGGTAGTAAGATTAATATATATTTTAATTCTTAACAGCTTCTTTATTCTAGTGCTCTTAGCTCCTTCCCTCTACTCTAGGGTCTAGCAGTCTGCAGAGGTATAGTGTAGTGTAAGCCCCAGGTCTAGTGACAGTAGGGCTAATAGTTAATTAGTAGTAGGTTTGTACGTAGGTTTGTACAGAGCCTGCGGCTCTCTTTGTGTTGTTGCAGTGGTAGTTAGTATAGTAGGCCCCTCTCTACAGTTAATTTAAACTAGAGCAGCAGCACTTCTAGCTTAAAGCTTTTTAATAAAGTGTAATAATTTAATTATTACTTAGTGTTACTTTTATAGTTGCCTAGCCTAACTAGGGCTTTAAAGTAGATAGCTATTATTAACAAACTAAGGCTTAGCCTAGTTATACTAGCAGATCTGTCTAAGTAAGAGTTAGTTAGCAAATTAAGCTCTTAAAGCTAACTACATAGTAGACTTAAATATTATGTTGCTGTTCTCTAGCTAAATAAAATAATCTTAGTGTAATATAATAATAAGCACTGTCTTTACTACTATATAAAGCTAAGAAAGTAAGGTAGAGTAGGTTAGCTCTATTTTAGCTACACTAAGATAGAGAGAAAAAAGGGAGCTTTAAAAGCAGCTCTACAGAAGAAGTGCTTGCAGCGCTAAGGCGCTAGTAAGGACGCTAGCGCTAAGTAAACTAATAGCGTTGCGCTAGCCGCACCCCCTATATCCTGATTAGCTGCACGGGCAGCTCGTCATGTGACGCGCGACAGAGCTCTCTGCGTAGGACTGTCACATACACTATATTTAAACCTACATTATATTAAAAACCCTACTTTTACTAGTAATACTTTTAATAATGTTATATTAATTATATATTTAATTTAGTGTAAGTTATACTATATAAATACTATTATATTATATTATTTAGTTATGTAAATAAAACTTAAAAAACTTTTTATTAACTAAAGATTTTAAGTTTAAAGCTTTTTATTTTTTATAATAAAAATTACTTTTAAAAGAGTTATAAAAAGTATGCTAAAGTAAAAATATAAAAACTACTAGTTAATAACTTATTAAAATTAAATATAATTACTAATGTTTAACTTTTAACTACTTTTAAATTTTAGTGTAAAGTTTATAACACACTTTAGCTATAGCTAAAGTAAGATGTTTACTACTAAAGCTAAATAAGTACTTACTATAATAGCTAAACTTTTTTTTATAGAACTTAAAGCTAAAGACTAATAAGATTTAAAGTTAACCTATAGTAACATAGCTTTTAAAAACTAAATTACTTAATTATAAGTATAAATTAAGTAGTTAACTAAATTAAAAACTACTAATTTTAATTAACTTTTACTAACTTTGAAATTGCTTTTACTACTCTAATAGTAAAACACCTTTAAAGCACTTTTAAACCTTTTTAAAGTTACTTTATAAAATATTCTTTTAAAATTAAAAATTACGTAGATAGTAAAAAACTTATATTTAAATAATAGTATTTACAACTATAGTAGCCTACTTAATACCTTATAACATAACAAAATTTCTTTAACTATTTTAAAGTAAACTATTAACTACACCTAACGTACCTAACAGGTTAGCCGGCTACACAGGTTGGCCAGCCACTTTTACTAAGCCCCTACCACACTCTACCTATCTACATAATGCTTTAATAACAACACTAGATTAAATCTTCTAAAGAATGTTAAATATAGCTTACTTTTTAAGTGTTTAAATAAAACTTAAAACTTTTTTTATAACATACTATAGCTATTTATAATGTCTTTTACATAACACTAAGTAATTAACGCGCTAGACAGCCTTTAAAAGTAGAATGCTAGCTTAAATTAAAGAATCTAACTAAGCTTAAAAAAAAGTAGTTATTATGTATATACTTAAGCTTATTACACATAGATTTCTTTTTAAGCTTATAGCTATAGCTAATATAGCTAATTTCTTACACATAAAGTGTAATCTAGGCTAGGTTAGCTTAAACTAGCCTAGTATGTAAGTTAAGCACTGCTCTAAGTTTATAATAAAGTTTAATTATAAGTATAATTATAAAAAAGCACTTTATAAGAATTTAAAGGTTATCTAAGGCTAGTTTTACTTAGTAGCTAACATAAAAGCTAAGTATAGTATCTAAGATAAAAACATGTATAACTTTTATAAATTAAGCTTTATAATAAGCTAAATATTAACTAAGGTAGTTATTATAGCTTTAAAAAGATAAAGACAGCTAAAAGTAATATAGTAAAATAATAAAAAGTAAATAATAGTTATTTAAAGCATTAATATAATAAAGTAAGCTATTTTACTTTTTATTATTTTTAAAGGCTGCTATTACTTTTTTACTTAGTATAAAAAAAATCTGCTTTAGAACTAAGTTATTATAGTCTTTAAAAACAGCTAGACAATAAATAAGCTTAGGCTATAGTAGTTAAAGCACTTTAATAAGTATATAAAAAAAAAGTTATAAGCACTTATTAGCTTTTTATTATTAATAGCTATAAAAGCTATAACTTACTTAATTTTTAGTAGTACTATAAAAAAAATAAAATTATTACTATTTATATACTTTTATACTTATTACACTTTTTATAGCCTTTTAATGTAGGTTATTTTACCTTTTTAAAAAAAGTATATAAGTGCTAAGCTAAAGATCTTATATATAACTAAATTACTTATATTATAAAACTTAAGTTCTTACTATGCTTTATACACACTTATAATGTAGTAATTACTTTTAGTAATATCTAAGAAGAGTTTTAAAGCGCTAGTTTAGTCTTATTTAACCTAAAATAAGTTAAAATAGCCCTTAACGTACTTTATAGGCGAGTTGCTCACACACCTGAGTCGCTTACTTTTGCTAAGACCCCACCCTAATAAACTCTATTATAGCCTATAACAACCCACTCTAGCACTATATAGTACAGTACAGCCTAGAATATTATTTAGATACTACTTCTGCTTCTTACTTACACATTTGCGTGTTATGCCTAGTCTAATTGCACTATCTGCAGCGCTTTTAAGATAGCTTACCTACTTTAGCTTACACTTACTTCTTTACCTTTTTTTTATTACTGTGCGCTTTAAACTTCTTTAAAGCTGTTAAGCGTAGGCCTTTTTAAATTATTAAAGTTCTTTTTACTTTACTTTACTTTATTTTATGTAATTTATGTTATATAGCAGCTTTATTAGCTGCTTAAAGCTTAGTAATTTCCTATTACACTAACACTAGCTTATATGTAATTATTACTACCTTCTTTAAGACCTTCTTAAACACTTTAACTATAAAAGTTAGTAAACTATTTATATACTTCTAAATTTTTATTTTTATAAGCATTAATTATAACCTAAGTTTTAAAGTATTACTTAGAGTTTATAACTACTAAGGCTTATTATATATAAGTAGTAGTAGTAATAAAGTGCATAATTTTACATTAAGGCCTATTATAACTTATTATAGGTTAAAAGAAACTAATTTAGCGCTTTAAAACTCTTCTTAAATATTACTAAAAGTAATTATAGCATTATAAGCTACTTTAAAGCATAGTAAAAACTTTATTTTTATAATATAAGTAATTTAGTTATGTATAAAGTTTTTAGCTTAGCGCTTATATACTTTTTTTAAAGAAGTAAAACAACCTACATTAAGTAGCTATAAAAGGTGTAATAAGTAAAAAAGCATATAAATAGTAATAATTTTATTATTTTTATAGTATTACTAAAAATAAAGTAAGTTATAGCTTTTATAGCTATTAATAACTAGCAGACAGTAGCTACTAATAGTACACTTTTTTATATGCGCGTTAAAGTGCTTTAACTAGTCTAGACTAAGCTAATTAGTAGTCTAGCTATGCTTAGAGATTATAATAACTTAATCTTAGAGTAAATTTTCTTTTTTATACTAGCTTAAAAAGTAGTTACTACTTTAAAAAATAATAAAAAGCAAAATAGCCTACTTTTTAGCATTAATGCTTTAGATAGCTGTTATCTACTCTTAGTTACCTAGCTAGACTACTTTTAGCTATTCTTATCTCTTTAAACTTATAATAACTGCTTTAGTAGATATTTAGCCTATTATAAACTTTATCTTATTAAAGTTGTATATGTTGTTATTTTAAATACTATACTTAGCTTTAATATTCTTTATAAAGTTAAACTAGCCTTAAATTACTATAAAATCTTTATAAAAAGCTTTTTTATAGTTATACTTACACTTAAACTTTACTTTAAGCTTTAGGTAACACTTAATAAACATATTAAGCTAGTTTATGCTAATATAGCCTATATTATGCTTAGCGTGTAAAAAATTAGCTATATTAGCTATAGCTGCTAGCTAGAGGGGAAATTTTTACACATCTAGCTTAAGTATATACTAAATAATTACCTACTTTTTATTATTATCTAGCTTTTATAAGTTAGCTATATAATTAGCTTAAAAAAGTTATTTAGTGTGTTAGTTACTTATTATCTTTTAAAAAACTTTGTAGATAGCTATAGCATGTTACTTAAAAAGTGTTATGTTTTATTTAAAAGCCTAAAGTATAAGCTGCATTTAATATTCCTTTAACACATTTAAGTAGTGTTGTTAGAAATGCATTAGTGTAAAAAGAGTAGTGTAGTAGGGTCTTAGCAAAAGTAAGCAACTTAGGTGTGTAAGCAACTCGCCTATAAAGTACGTTAATATCTAGTTATATACTTTATTACTACTACTACTTCTTAATAATAAGCTTTAGTAGTTATAAACCTTAAGTAATACTTTTAAATTTAGGTTATAATTAATGCTTATAAAAGTAAAAATTTAAAAGTATATAAATAGTTTACTAATGTTTATAGTAAAGGCCTTTAAAAAAGTCTTAAAAAGGGCAGTAATTATTACACATAAGCTAGTGTTAGTGTAAAAGAAGATTATAAAGCTTTAAGCAGTAAATAAAGCTACTACATAATATAAATTACATAAAAAGAAGTAAATTTAAGTAAAAAAAACTTTAATAGTTAAAAATAAAGCTTATCTAACTACTTTAAAGAAGTTTAAAGCGCGTAGTAATAAAAAAAAGCTAAAAACATAAGTGCGCGCTAAAAAAAATAAGCTAAGTTATAGGTAATATAAGTAGTGTAATTAAACTAGGCATAACTTATATATATATAAAAAAGTAGTAAAAGTAGACTTTAAATAATATCTTATGTTATATTACTTTATATAGGGCTAAAGTAGGCTGTTTTGCGCTAGAATAGAGTGGTTTTAGTAGGGGCTTAGCAAAAGTGGCCGGCCAACCCGTGTGGCCGGCCAGCCTGTTAGGTACGTTAACATTTTATAGTTAAACTTAATATAGATTAGCTCTAAAAGGTTTCTAAAAATATACCTAAGATAGTATATAATTCTAGTGCGCTCTAACTTGCTTTTGTGTTAGTACCTTAGTTCTCTACAGTTACTTATATATAACTTAGTAAAACACTTGGTTTTAAACAAAAATTTAACTTTTAGCAGCTATTATAATTTTAGTTAACTAAAACATTTTATAAACAATTGGTTTATTTTTAAAGTGTAAGAAATAAAGACAAAATAATAAAAATTTAAAACATTTTTTTTAAATGTAAATAATTATAACTTAGATGTTTTTTAAATATAAAATAAAACTTAAAAAAACCTTTTATTTTAAGCTTAAATATATATAATCTATTAAGTATTAACGTATTATACTTATTTAAAAAAATACTTTTAAGTCTTTACAATCCCGCACAGAACTAGGTCATGTCGTGCTTCCTCGGATAGAAAGTCCCTAGCTGACTGGTGGGTAATGTAAACATTGTCTTCTCGTATTGTGAGGAACGAGCCACACATATTTACAATTGCCGCCAGATAAGGCGTGGAGTTCCTGCAGATTGAGTGGACGATATGCAGCGAGAACAGTGGAGAGAACCTGTCGGCATAGTTCCGGATATTGGCGCTGCAACCGTTTGATTTGTTGTATCATCCGACAATACACGCCCTTCAGTTCTGTTGGGACTTCGTCGAGGATCTGCAGCGCCTCCCAGGCTACCATCTCTTTTAGCACCTTCTTCAGCTCTTGTACGACAAGGGATACCCAGAGAAAAGTGTCATTAGCCTTTTGTTACATTTTCTCCCGGACTGAATCTTGGAGGAGTTGGTCATGTTTAATTTCTGGTGATTCCAAAAGGCAATAGTTGATATACGCATCAACGGCGCAGGATACTTGCGCGGCAGTTTCTTTGAGCTCAAGACTCAGCGTGACTCCAGGCTTAGCATCCTAGCGGCTGGGTGAAGTGGTGTCCGAGACCTCGCTGACCGCCCGCTGAGTCGCTGCCTCGCTCATCGCCCAATCGCGCCCCAGGGACATCTGCGAATGTCCACGGCCGCCCCTCGGCCCCCCGCCGTGGACGTCTCTCTCGCTGCCGTGTGCCCGCTGAGCCTGCCGCTGATTGCCCATGTAATGTCCATCCTTGCGTAGCGAGACGCACCATGTGGAGAGACAAATGAGGGGTACTTTGACTTTTAGCAACTAGAAAGCTCATGCGCACGACGAATATTACTATAATTCTACGAAAATAATCTGCTATTGTAGAGGAGCTGCGGGAAGATCCAATGTGTCTTCAAGACCTCCTTGAATAGGAAGAGACTGTCGAAGGAAGCCCGGAGTGAAGCCCGGAAGTGATTGATAGATAGGAGCTGGACTTTGACCAGCAAATGCGCTATTTTGAGGCCGAACAACGCTTGCTACTGAAAGTGCAGGTGATAGCATTTGCGAGCTCCAGGACTCTATTGTGATATGTCCTGGTGACATGATTGGAGCTGTTGGCGAATATGCGGGACTTGGAACGGGAGAATCATGTTCAGAGATAGTTCGGCATTCAACGGTAGAGGGCGTAGCTGTAGTATATAAGCGTTGAAAGTAGATAATAAGAATTCTGACTTACATGCTGCTGGGCTTGGAGCATACAAGGAGCTGTCAGTCACGTTGTTACGTTTCATCCACCTGTCAATCTTCTGTCGTTCTACTATACATCCCCTAACCTTAAACTCCTGCTCACGTTTATAACCTCAACAAGTTTCCTCCGTTGTTGTTTTCTGGCGATTGCTCTCATTTCCTCTGGCTTGATATTTTTGTCCTTCCTCCACTGAGTGGTGCGTGAACGATATTGTCGTACCCTACGGTTATGTAAGTACATTAGAAACACGCCTCACAATACCTAGGGGACCTACGCAGCAGTAGAGCCAAACTCTTCCTTTATGATCTCCTTAACGTTCCTTAGCGGAAGCTTTTGCGTAATATTGAGCTCGATGATTCGAGCTTTGTAAGGCTCCCAAGCATTAGCTCGTAGCGTTGGAGCCTTCTTCTTTCGTGACCAGGTCGGGGGACCCATAGGAGTCGGGGGTATAGTTTGGACAGCATCATTGATATGCTCTGCATTATGGAGCGGGTGCGCGTGAGGTGCGGGGGATAGATCGAACGAGTGCGGTAAGTGGCTTTGGCCAGCTGTTAAATACCTGCCTTGAGGGAGCGTCTGCAAAACTAAGTCGGGGAGAGGTTCCAATTTGGAGCGAGTTCGAGGTGGATGCCTGAATCGTACGGGCCGTGGTATCGCAGGAGTCCCCTATGCCCGCCTCGCTGCTCGAACCTCTCGTATATCGTCCTCTCCACCTGGACTCTGCGGCATTTGTCATCATCGTGAGGGGTCTTTATGACAGTCTGGGAGGCCGCATCAAGGCACATCAAGCCTGTCGTGCCCCAGGCGACAATGTCCTCTTCTTCAAATCCTCTTGGGAATTAGATGAGGTCAGCCATATCGAGGGTAAGGGGCCCTGTGGTGGATTGATCGTGTGGGATGATCAGACGAGCGACGTTGAGTATTAATATCTGGCGTGGTCAGTTTCTTCTGCTTCGCTGCTCCACAAGTCTTTATGCAACCTCAAAAATTACCTGAGACACGCAACCGTGGAGCTCGAATACTGTATTTCTCTCTTCCCGTGACGATTCAATTCTCAAGATGCCATGGTAGTGGGGAGAAGCTACAATGCCGCTGCGAACGACTAGCTTCATGCGAAGCTCCGTTCTTTCGGGTGATCATCGGCATTCGGATTATTTTTGTCCCGCATTTAGTCACAGGCGGCATAGGTACCGCCAGGAACTCGATATCTCTATTATTCACTGTACATCTTGCCAAGTCTTTTCTCTTATTGGTTTAAAAAAGCGCCGGATTAATGTCTAATTAGCCTATAAAACTTTCCACCACTTTTGCAAATATTCTAGATTTTTAAGGCAAATAAATATATTTTACTAGGTCTATTACTATATTCTAGGTGTTTTAAAGCAATATTATAATGCTGTGTTCTATTGTTAGTGGGCTAAAGTTTGCCCCTTTGTTACTGTTCACAGTTTTAAGGTGTCGCCAAGCCGGAATCAGTATGTCGGCGTCTGTCTTCCGAATGTCAAACCTGACTTTGCAACTGACCGACGCGGTGCTCCGTATGAACATTGTCGGCGGCACAGGAGATTTGTTTGTCTATATCGCTATTCTTCCTTTGTTATTGCTAAATTTTCCTCATCCAAGCTTCCGAAAAGGAAGGCTCATACCTGCTCGTTTGGAAAACCCCAAAACAACAGCATTATAACCCGTCTGCCAGTGGCCGCAGGCCACCGCGCTCCCCTGCGGCCATGGCATGGACGGACAACTACACTCTACAAGCACGCTATAAAATATACACGTCCATCAGAGGCAGCGGCAGCCACCTAGTCGCGATATAGCAACATGCGACGGCCGAGCCCAAATGCAACACAGTCACCGATGAGCTTCTCGGCCAGTCCATCACCAACCGACAATATTTATGACGTTCCGCATCGATGACCTTTTCAGCATAAACAGCCTTTCCACCTCTCCACGATTGGCGTATTCACCTTCACCGATTCTACCCGCCGCAAACAGCCTACGCCCCAGTATCCCCGAAGCCCGCCAACATCCTCTCTGCCCAACATCGAAGCGCTCACCTACGCGATCTACGCGACGTTCTCGAATCTCCTCCGCCCCTTCCGCCGCCCACACGCACGCCGAAACGGATAGCGCTAGACACTAGGACGAGGAGAGTAGGGCCAGGGCAGGGCGCTGGCGGACAAGGCCAACCAGCGGACAAGGCCAACCAGCGGACGGCTTATCGTGAACTGCGAATTGGCGGGGGAACCCGGTTCTGAGTCCGCTGCGTCTTCATGTCTCGCAGTCTTGGGCTGTTTTAGTGTCCGGCACTTGAGAATCGTCGTCGGGGAATCGCAAGATTCGCAGCGAGGACAGCTTGCGGCAATGTTGTAGAGCTTCCCTTGTCTGTATTGGGGGAGGTCTTTCGTACCCAGTTCGACCGTTTGTCTCGATACGTTATCTGCCTCGGTGGGGTGACGCTGCCAATAGTGTGGTGTCGTAGCTTGCGAAGCTGGGGTAGGACAGACGACTCCAAGCAGTTGGCGACATGTTTGGTAGTATTTTCAGATGCCATAGAGATATACCTAGGACACACTCAGTCTTGAGGTGAAGCAAGCCGTTCTCTGGGTACAGGTATAGATTTCGTAGATGCGATGAAATGTTTCGTTTCTGAGACGCTCGTGAGCCCATGAGGGTACACCTTTCATCCAGTAGCTCGAGAGATAGGCAGTGCCTCTTCAGGCAGCTCACTCTTTATGAATGTTGAGTCCGTCAGAGTATATTGTCGTTCGTGGCTTTTCCATCGGTAAACCCGCCCCAGCTTTGTGTGAGGGTAGGTTAGGTTACGAGGTGGCAGCGTCGGGGACTGCGAGAGCTCCCAATGCCGCAAGTACTCGCTTGTGAGGTCAAGTTGACACGCGTTTGACACTTGAGAAGTCGTTTGGGGCACAGTGGGGGACGAGAGCGAGACGGAAATCGGGGCTGCAGACGCTTCAGTACAGCAAGCGCCCGGGTCTTCGGATGTTACACACATCTCACCATTTATCATGATCTCCCAACTTCCTGTAAAACGTCCCCGTTTAGCGGAGGATATTTGCCTAGATTCCGAGTCGGCTCAGCTATATTACCAAAAGCGCCCCTCTTGTTCTTCTGTAACGTGCATTCACGCGTAACGGAACAACCGCCGTGGCGGAACAAATCATAGGTAACGTCCATCACTGTTGGTCGAAAAACATCCCACGCCGAAATGAACCCAGCCTCCAAACATCATAAGTTTTGGTGGCATGACTGTATAGTTTTATGGTTACTTGGGGACATTTTCAAGCTATTTCTATCTCTATAGCTAACGTGCATCCATGCGTAACGGAACAACCGCCGTGGCAGAACAAATCATCGGTACTTTGACTTTGACATGATAGGACTTATCCCCGCGTCCTAATTTCAACCATACTTAACCTAAGTTAGCTTCTAAGAGTATTTCTTTAGCGCTATAACGTGTGCCTACTAAAAAGTTACGCTTGCGTTACTATACCACTGCATAATCTGCAAAGAGCCTCCTGTTAAGTAAAAACTAGCCTTCTGTGCTAGAAAATTACAACTAAGCTTGCATTACTTTTGCAGCCTCTTAAGCAACTCTCTTAAATCTAGAGAACCCTACAGCACTACTAAGAAGTAATAATCAGCTGTAGGGCTGCGAGGGGCTCTTGATTTATGCAGGGCCGCCACCCTAGTTAGTACCTCTGATCAGGATGATTACCTATTCTAGCTAGCACAGAATTGCCACATAATCGGAACTTATCTCAGCAAGCTCAGACGGGATGGGGAGAGAGCCTTGACAGGGGCAAGCCCCTGCTAGTAGCTTTAGTGGCGTAAGCCCCATCTCTCTAGCTAATAAGGGTATAAGAAAGGCTTTCTCTCTCTAGCTATCTAAGGGACTTTTGTAATTTTTTAGGTAATATTATAGTTCTAAACCTTCTCTACTATGCACTAGCTTAACTAAGAATTACTGTTTGCAGTTACCGAGCTCTCCATGCGCTAGCCACCAACACTCCTTTGGCGTACTGCTGCCTAGCAATGCCACCTGCTGCAGCCTAGAGCTATTGGTGGCCTTAAGTCACATGATGGGTTCATCTAGTACTATATAAACCCGTAGTTGCCCTCCTTTAGCAATACAATCTAGTTCCTCATGTCTTTGGTGCTCCACATAGCTTCACAATTACTGTAGCTCTATGTCACGATTGTGCACGAGTAAGGTTATAGAGCTTTACAGAGGTCTAGTTTAATTACTACGTGAGGTATCATAGTAGGTACAAGACGTTGTGTAAGGAACAGAAAGGTTTAAAAAGAAATTAGTAATTAAATACTTAGCTTAAAAGTCTAAGCGCTTTAAGTATAAATTAAGCCTGTTTTAGGTTTAGTTAGTGTTAAAGTAGTTTATGCTTAAGTTTATGTCTATGTTATGTTATATTTATGTTAGACATGCACTAATAATACTCTAGTACACGTCTAATACAGTTATGTCTAGGATCTAGGGAGGATACTGTGACAGTACCCCCCCTCTTATTAGAAAGAGAATCCTTTACATTAGTAGTTCTAGCATTAGGTTATTTTTATTAGGGTACAGGTTTAGTTTAAATAAGTATTAGGCGTAGAATTAGGTTACTATAGAGTTTTTTTATAAGGCTTTTATAGGTTTTTATAACAGTTTGTTATATCTAGTTTATTTTATAAAGTATTTATAGATATGTTTTTTTTTATTAAACTAGATTTATTTAATGTCTTTTATAACATATTCTAGTTTATTATTTATAATAATAGGTTTAGGTAGCAGGTTTAGCTGTCTAGGTAGATAGTTAAATTAAGAGGCTACTTAGCGCAGTGTCACGATTGTGCACGAGTAAGGTTATAGAGCTTCACAGAGGTCTAGTTTAATTACTACGTGAGGTATTATAGTAGGTACAAGACGTTGTGTGAGGAACAAGAAAGTTTAAAAGGAAATTAGTAATTAAATACTTAGCTTAGAAGTCTAAGCGCTTTAAGTATAAATTAAGCCTATTTTAAGTTTAGTTAGTGTTAAAGTAGTTTATGCTTAAGTTTATATCTATGTTATGTTATATTTATGTTAGACGTGCACTAATAATACTCTAGTACACGTCTAATATAGTTATGTCTAGGATCTAGGGAGAATACTGTAACAGTACCCCCCCTCTTATTAGAAAAGAAATCTTTTACATTAGTAGTTCTAGCATTAGGTTGTCTTTATTAGAGTACAGGTTTAGTTTAGATAGGTATTAGGCGTAGAATTAAGTTACTGTAGAGTTCTTTTATAAGGCTTCTATAGGTTCCTATAATAGTTTGTTGTATCTAGTCTATTTTATAAAGTATTTATAGATATGTTTTTTCTTATTAAACTAGATTTATTTAACGTCTTTTATAATGTATTTTAGTTTATTATTTATAATAATAGGTTTAGGTAGCAGGTTTAGCTATTTAGGTAGATAGTTAGATTTAGAGGCTGCTTAGCGCAGCAACAATACGTGGAACACAGGGTGTATCTTTATGCTGTTAGGTAGGATTAATTAGTAAGTGTGCAATAAGACTATATAGGCTACTATAAAAGGGCTAAGGTTCTTTTAATTAAGTTTTTTTAATTATTAGTTTATTTAGATATTTCTAGCGTCTAGCTAGACCTTCTTGCTAGCTGTATACGCAGGGGCAGAAGTTTAGAATTAGTTTATGTACTCTTATTAAAAAGCTTAAGCCTATATAAGCTTTTTATAAACATATTTAGATATATTTTAGATCTTATTAATAAGTTTATTTATGTTTATTACTTGTATAAATTAATAAGTTAGTTAGAGAGTATTTATAAGTAGTTTAAATTCTATTTAGAGGTAGTATCTATAGTTTACTAAGAACAGAGATACTTATGTTAATTTAGATGTTATGTTATTAGCTTTAAACTATGCTATAGCTAACTATTTTACCTAGTTATTTTACTAGTAGTTTATATACACTTATAGGACTTATTTTATTATAGTGTTTATGTTCTTAGTCTAGCTATTAGTCTCTAGGTAAAAAGCTATAGATAGATAAAAGATAATTTAGAGCTGTTTATAAAGTTTGTTCTAAAAGGCTAAGACAAACTATGTACCTCTGTCTAATATAATTATGTTAGGCAGGCTATAGTAAACTTATACATATTAGTAGAATAACTAGGCTATATTAGGGGCAGTTATAGAGAAACATAGTATTAAGTGTTAATACTTAGTTAAGTAATTAATAACTACTATAATATTTATGTACTCTTTAAATAAGAGTAGGTTTATAATAAAATTAATTAATATATCTTTCTAAGCTTATTTAGGGATTAGAAGTAGTTTAAGCAGGCTATTATACCTTTTTTAAGAGGCCTTTACTTTACAGCAAGTATAGCAACATAATACATATTAGCGTACAGTATAGAATATGCAGGGCTAGTAGTACTCTCTCTGTAGTAGGTTAAGAGTCTTTTCTCTGCCTAGGTGTTCTCTAACAGGTAAGTTATGTATAATTTAGAGTAGTTTAATTTTTAGTTTATTAGAATTAGAAATTACAAGTTAGTTATAGTAATATAGCTTACTATTTTAGTTTTTATAGTTAGCTAGTGTTACCTTCTTTAACTAACTAGCGCTATTTTAAAGTAAGTCTAAAGTTTCTTAAATAAATTTATTATTTAGATACTTATTAGTAATAATTTAATTAATTATTTAATTTATTTTATTTAAGTTAAGGTTTAAAAATAGCTTAAGTTAAAGTAGAGTTTATTATTAAGCTTTTTACACTTCTTTTTAAGTAAAGATGTTTTAAGATTACTTTATAAAAGCATCTAGTTTCTCTTTATTTTAACTAAGATAATAAGTAATTTTAAAATTAAAATAAAATAGGTATTTAAACTAACAGGCTTATTAGTAGCTAAGTTATTTTATAGTTATAAAGTACTGCAAGTTCTTATAGTTAAATAGGACCTATATTAGATGCGCTGCACCTTCTAGTTTAGGTTGCTATTATTTAAAGTAGTGTACTATAGTAAGTAATTTCTTATTATAGATCTTATAATTACTTTCTGCAGGACTTATTCTTTTTAAGAAGTATATAATAGGCCTAATAGTTCTATTTAGCTTAGTCTAGAAGAGAACTCTTGCTACTACATAGTCTAAGGCATTAGCTTCTATAAGTATTAGTAGTTTAAAGTTAAAGTAGTAAAGTATTAGAGCTTTAGTAAAGGCTTTCTTTAGCTAGTTAAAGGACTATTAATAATTTAGGTTAAAGTTAAATTAAAACTTTTTCTTAGTAAGTGTAATTATAAGGCTTACTAGCTATAAAAAGTTGTTAATAAATTATTAGTAAAAGTTAGTAAATTTTATAAAAGCTTAAACATCTTTTACATTTTTTAGGTATTACTAATCTAGCACAGTTTAAACTTTAATAGGGTCTATTTAGATGCTATTTATAGAGATTACATATCCTAAATATGTAACTTTTAATTAGTAGAACTTACATTTGTCTATATTAAGTTACAGACCTGCTTTTTCTATAGCCTTTAGCACTAAGCATACATGCTGTTTGTGCTTTAAAAGGCTATTACTGTAGATTAGAATATTATTAATATACATAGTGCAGAATATGTTTAGGTAGGGTTAGAGCAAGTTATTTATAAAATGTTAAAAAGTACTAAGTGTGTTAGCTAAGCTAAAGAGCATTACTAGGTACTTAAATAGTCTATATTAGGTCTAAAACGCTATTAGCTACTTATTACCCTTTACTATCTTTAGCTTATTAAAAGTAGTAATAATATTTAACTTTATAAAATACTTTACTTTACTTAGTTAGCTTAGGGTTTCTTGTAAAAAAAGAATTAAGTATTAGTTTTTAATAGTAATAGTGTTTAGTCCTTAGTAGTTAACATAGAATTAAAGCCTACCTTTAGGTTTTTTTATAAATAGTATAAGTAACACTACTAGTAAGAAGCTAGCTTAAATAAACTTTTTTTTTAGGTTCTTATTAAAGTATTTTTAGAGCACTTTTAATTTATTTAGTAACATTCTATATAGTAGCCTATAACTAGGTTATTTACTAGGCTTAAAGGTTATCTAGTAATTATATAAACATTATATTAAAAGCTTATTAGACTTGTCTTAAAAAAAGATATATAATAAGTTATAGTAGTCTTAAAAGACTATTATTTTTAAGTTAGTATGTTTTTAAAAAGCTAAAGCTTAGTCTATATTAGAAATTATAACTGCGTAGATTTTATAATCTAGTTATTAAGCTAGAGTTATAAATAAGGCAGGTTCTATATAGCAGATGTTTATCTACTGTTTAAGTCCTAGTTTATGTCTAAATTAGGTAAGTAAAAGTTCTTTAAAAGCTTTTTCTTTTTTAAGTTTAAGTAGTTATTAAATTATTTTATATAGCTTATCTTAGTAAGAGGCCTAGCTTGTTAGCCTTACTTAGGTAGTTTTTCTCTAGGTTATTAAAAAGTAAGTCTAAAAACCTTCTATATTAAGTGCTATTTAGGTGTTGTTTAGGTGTAAGTGTAAGCATATATCTTAGTATTAAAAAGAGTTAAAGTTTAGAACTTACTCTTAGTAATTAAAAGTAACTTTATACTAATACAGCTATAGTTATCTTAGGATTAGGTTATAACATCTTATATTTATTACATAGAGCTTAATCTACTCTTTATAGTGTTAGTAAGTAATTATAATAGTTATAGTACTAGAGATAAAACCTTTTTTAAGTTATTTTTTATTAAATCTAGTTAGGTAAATTATTTAGGTAAGTAGTATTAATTAAAAATTTAGTTTACACACTAGTTTTTTATTAATATAACCTATGCTGTTTACTTCTAAGTTAATAAAAGCTTATATTAAAGCTAATATAGTTTTTTATTATTAACATATAAGAATATTAACTTAGTACTTTTAGTTATTAGTAGAGGACTTAGCCTATAGGTTAGTAAAGATCTAGTGTTAAATTAGTTCTAAGGGGCATCTTAGCCCTAGAACAAGCCTTTTTACAGGCTTCTACTGCTATAGCTGCAGCTATGTTAAGAGTAGTAAGAAAGATTAAAGCTTAAATATAAGTTAAAGCCCTTATAAAAATAAGATTAAAATAGTAAGAATTTTTAATAAGTACTAGTAGCACTACTTGCGTAGACTTAAAAAAGAGAAATAAAGTAGTTTTAAAAAATATAACTATGCTTACTGCACTTAAAGTATTAACTTTTTTTTTTATAATTTTTATGCTTTCTAGAACTAACTAAAGCATAATTTAAATTAATTTTTATTACATTAAGGTCCTTATTTGTAACTGCGCTAGTTTAGGGGTGTATTAGGGCTTATATAGGGAGGAACCTTATGTTATTATTGTAGGTAGCAATTAGGTTTGCATATGCGTTAAGGTTGTTTAGAAGGGGTTCTTCTACTATAGCGCGTTATAGTTTAGTTAAGAGGGAGTTATATAAGGCTATAATTAGACCTATCTTATTTAGGCCTATATTAGATGTAAGTTAGTAAAACTTAGTAAAGTATAAAGTAAAGCTTTTCTTTTTTTATTATAAGATGTTTAAGTAACTTAGGGCTGTTAACTTTTTATTTAAGTTTTTATAAGTTACTTATAAAAATGCTATAAATTAATCTAGGTTAATAATATCCTTATTTATTAGTAAGTTAATTAAGGCTGTTATGTTATAGTTAAGTTAAAAGTAAGTATATAGTAACTAAAAGTGTTTAGAGGGGAATTAGTCTACATTTCCTTTAAGTTTGTATTAGAGCTTGTGTAGAAAAAAAAGTAGGTCTTTCTATTTTCTATTAAACAGTAAAGGATTAGAGAGTTAGTTAGATTTTATTACTAAGTTAAAAAAGTTATAAGTTGTAGGCAGTGTTAAGTAGAAAAAAGTTAAGCTATCTCTAGACTTTTAAGTAGGCTTTAAGGCTAGTAAGTTTTTAGTTCCTACTACTATAATAAAAGTTAAGGTAGAAATAGACTACTTAATAATGTAAAGCTGTTTTTTAAAGTCTTTTTAAAGAGCTTTAAAGCTTATAACATAGTAGCTTTTTTATAAAGTAAGTGCTTCTTAAAAGGCTTTTTAGCTTACTTTAATAGCTTAGAGTTATATAAGTACTAAGCTTATTAGATTAGATTTAGAGGCTATTCTTAGCTAAAGTTTTAACATAACATAATGTTATAATTATGCATAAGTAAGGTTATAGAGCTTTACAGAGGTCTAGTTTAATTACTATGTAAGGTATTATAGTAAGTACAAGATGTTATGTAAGAAATAAAAAAGTTTAGAAAAAAATTAGTAATTAAATACTTAGCTTAAAAGTCTAAGCGCTTTAAGTATAAATTAAGCCTATTTTAGGTTTAGTTAGTGTTAAGGCAGTTTGTGCTTAAGTTTATGTCTGTGTTGTGTTGTGTTTGTGTTAGACGTGCACTAATAATACTCTAGTACGCGTCTAATACAGTTATGTCTGGGATCTGCGGAGGATACCGTGACACGCAGCAATAATACGTAGAACACAGGGTGTATCTTTATGCTGTTAGGTAGGATTAATTAGTAAGTGTGTAATAAGACTATATAAGCTACTATAAAAGGGCTAAAGTTCTTCTAATTAAGTTTTTTTAATTATTAGTTTATTTAAATATTTCTAGTGTCTAGCTAGACCTTCTTGCTAGCTGCATACATAGGGGTAGAGGTTTAAGATTAGTTTATATACTCTTGTTAAAAAGCTTAAGCCTATGTAAGCTTTTTATAAATGTATTTAAATATATTTTAAATTTTATTAATAAGTCTATTTACATTTATTATTTATATAGATTAATAAGTTAGTTAAGGGGTATTTAAAAGTAGTATCTATAGTTTGCTAAGAATAAAGATACTTATATTAATTTAGATATTATGTTATTAGCTTTAAACTATGCTATAGCTAACTATTTTACCTAGTTATCTTACTAGTAGTTTATGTACACTTATAAGACTTATTCTATTACAGTGTTTATATTCTTAGTCTAGCTGTTAGTCTCTAGGTAAAAAGCTATAGATAAATAAAAAATAATTTAGAGCTATTTACAGAGTTTATCCTAGAAGGCTAAGACAAACTGCGTACCTCTATCTAATATAATTATGTTAGGTAGGCTATAGTAAACTTATATATATTAGTAAAATAACTAGGCTATATTAGGGGCAGTTATAAAAAAACATTGTATTAGGTGTTAATACTTAGTTAAGTAATTAATAACTACTATAATATTTATGTACTCTTTAAATAAAGGTAGGTTTATAATAAAATTAATTAATATATCTTTTTAAGCTTATTTAAGGATTAGAAGTAGTTTAAGTAGGCTATTATACTTTTTTTAAAAGGCCTTTACTTTACAGTAAGTATAGCAACATAATACATATTAGCGTACAGTATAGAACATGCAGGGCTAGTAGTACTCTCTCTGTAGTAGGTTAAGAGTCTTTTCTCTGCCTAGGTGTCCTCTAACAGGTAAGTTATGTATAATTTAGAGTAGTTTAATTCTTAGTTTATTAAAATTAAAGATTATTAGCAGAGCTTGCTCTGCTTATTATATTCGGGTTTGCAGAACGAAAAGTTGAGCAGAATCTCCTCTTTTAGACGCGCTAGTTAGTTAGAATTTCTTTGGATAAACCCTGGTAACGCTGTTTCTCTGTCACCTTATGTGTTTCTTATATTCTTTTTTAAAAAAAATGTATAGCTAATGTAAGTGCACCTTTACGCTAATTTGCATGCAGTTTGCTCTAGCATGCGTTGTGTAAAACATGTTTAAATTATAGTTAGTTGCGTCTGTTCCACCTCTCTAGCCACATC
>NW_022985183.1:905323-915525 GCF_010093535.1 Lindgomyces ingoldianus | reverse complement strand
CACTGTTTCTGGGCTTCCTAAGATGAATGATGGGTTTGGGATATGATGTATGGGATGATGATTAATTGTATTAATTGATCAATGTTCCTTTTTCTTTTTGTCTGCTCTGCTCGTGTTGCTCGGCTTTGTTTTTCCAGTCCGAGTCCCTCGCGCACTAGCCCTATGCGTGACCAGCTGCAACATGCTGCAATTTGTTGCAAAATGCTGCAATTTGTTGCAAAATGCTGCAATTTGTTGCAAAATGCTGCAACATGCTGCAATTTGTTGTAAAATGCTGCAACATGCTGCAATTTGTTGTAAAATGCTGCAACATGCTGCAATTTGCAGCAACATACTGTTCGAGTTTACTGCTCGTACTATGTAGCAGCTTTCGTCCAGCGTTCCTCCTGTCTTGACAGTAGGTGCGCATATCTAACAAGCTTACACCTGCTTCTTTACCTTTTTCCTATCACTGCGCGCCCTAAACTTATTTTAAGCTGTTAAGCGCAGGCCTTTCTAAATGTACCTGCCTTATTAGCTGCTTAAAGCTTAGTAATTTCCTATTATGCTAACACTAGCTTATGTACAATTATTACTGCCCTTTGTAAGGCCTTTTTTCTAGAGGCATTACCCCCCTAGAACTCTCTCTATACATAGAGCTACTTGCAACACAACTAATATCTACTAGAGATTGTTGCCTGCTGCTGTAATCTACTGTAGTTTGCTTTAATTTGCTATAGTTTACTGCAGTTTGCTGTAGTTTACTGCAATTTGCTATAGTTTGCCGCAATTTGCTGTAGTTTGCTACAATTTGCTGCAATTTACTTTATGCATTTCCTAACACTGCTAGGTAATCTCTTACTAACACCTCTAGACATTAGCCTGTTATATTTAAACAGCAGTTAAAGAAGCTAAACTAGCAGTTGTGTAAGCAAAACAGCTTGTTAAGGTATTACATATACTACATTAATCTTTGCAGCGATAGAGAGGCAGAGGCAGAGGTAGAAGCAGCGCTAGAGCTCCCTAGTACTCTAAGAAATTCCTGCAGAGGCAACAAACTACACAAGCTGCAGCTCTACAACTAGGGCTTTAATGCTAAAATAATTAAATTAAAAATATTAAGTAGCAGTATTAGGCGTAGCATGGCAGTATTAGGCAGTAAAAGAAACAGGTGCAACGCTAGAAAACGCAAGGTGCAAAGAAGAGGAAGACTATTATAAGAGTAGAAACGCGTTAAAAGCTAGAGCTAGAACGTGTTCTCTTAATTACAGCTAATAATTAACTAATTTCTAGATAACTAATCTTAAATTTATATAAACCTTTAGTTTTTAAAAAATAATTTTTACTAACTTAATTAAAGCTAAAAATTAGCTAGCTATTATTTACTTTTAAGTATTACTTTACTTATAAGCTTACTTTATAATAAGTAATTTAGTTATATATAAAGTTTTTAGCTTAGCGCTTATATACTTTTTTAAAAATATAAAATACCTTATATTAAATAGCTATAAAAAGTGTAATAAGTAAAAAAGTATATAAATAGTAATAATTTTACTATCTTTATAGTATTACTAAAAATAAAGTAAGTTATTAGTAACACTTACTATACTTAATATATTTAAGTTTATAAAATATAAAGTCAAGTAAAATCTTTTTTTTAAAACACACTAGTTAGTTATAATATTTTTAAATAAACTTTAGTAACACTATTGTTTATTACTTTATATATTTCTTATATTCTTTTTTAAAATAATGTATACTTAATATACCTACATTTTTATATTAATTTACATGTAGTTTACTCTAGTATATGTTATATAAAACATATTTAAATTATAGTTAGTTATGTTTATTCTACGTTTTTAGCTATATTAGTGTGTTAGGGATTAGCATTAGCTATATTAGTGTGTTAAGGATTAGCATTAGCTATATTAGTGTGTTAGAGATTAGTATTAGCGACGCTTAGTTACAGCCTGTAATTAGTTACATGCTATAGTTAAATATTGTTATTATGTGTCTATTACCTGTCTAATACTAATTTGCTAAGAATTATGCTATAACTATTCTTTAACCTAAATAACCTACCTTAATGTACTAACTATTTCTTTAAGCAAGCTTTGCTTTTACAGATTATTTATAAACTGTTGTAGTATTTTAAGTTAGTTATAGTAATACAGCTTACTATTTTAGTTTTTATAGTTAGCTAGTGTTACCTTTTTTAACTAACTAGCGCTGTTTTAAAGCAGGTCTAAAGTTTTTTAAATAAATTTATTATTTAAATACTTATTAGTAATAATTTAATTAATTATTTAATTTATTTTATTTAAGTTAAAGTCTAAAAATAGCTTAAGTTAAAGTAAAGTTTAGTATTAAGCCTTTTACACTTTTTTTTAAGCAGAGATGTTTTAGAATTGCTTTATAAAAGCATCTAGTTTCTCTTTATCTTAACTAGAATAATAAGTAATCTTAAAATTAAAATAAAATAGGTATTTAAACTAATAAGCTTATTAGTAGCTAAGTTGTTTTATAGTTATAAAGTACTATAAGTTCTTATAGTTAAATAGGACCTATATTAGATGCGCTGCACTTTCTAGTTTAAGTTGCTATTATTTAAAGTAGTGTACTATAGTAAGTAATTTTTTATTATAGATTTTATAATTACCTTCTGTAAGACTTATTCTGTTTAAGAAATATGTAATAAGCCTAATAGTCTTATCTAGCTTAGTCTAGAAGAGAACTTCTGCTACTATGTAGTCTAAAGCATTAGCTTCTACAAGTATTAGTAGTTTAAAGTTAAAGTAGTAAAGTATTAAAGCTTTAGTAAAGGCTTTCTTTAGCTAGTTAAAAAACTATTAGTAATTTAAGTTAAAGTTAAATTAAATCTTTTTTTTAGTAAGTGTAATTATAAGGCTTACTTACTATAAAAAGTTATTAATAAATTATTAGTAAAAGTTAGTAAATCTTATAAAAGCTTAAATATTTTTTATGTCTTTTAGGTATTACTAATCTAGCATAGTCTAAACCTTAATAGGGTCTATTTAGATGCTATTTATAAAGATTATATATTCTAAATATGTAACTTTTAATTAGTAAAACTTATATTTATTTATATTAAGTTATAGACCTACTTCTTCTATAGCTTTTAGCACTAGGCGTACATGCTATTTATGCTCTAAAAGGCTATTACTGTAGATTAGAATATTGTTAATATACATAGTGCAGAACAAGTCTAGGTAGAGTTAAAGCAAGTTGTTTATAAAATGTTAAAAAGTACTAGGCGTGTTAGCTAAGCTAAAGGGCATTACTAGGTACTTAAATAGTCTATATTAGGTCTAAAATACTATTAGCTACTTATTACCCTTTACTATTTTTAGCTTATTAAAGGCAGTAATAATATTTAACTTTATAAAATACTTTACTTTACTTAGTTAGCTTAGGGTTTTCTGTAAAAAAAAAATTAAGTATTAGTTTTTAATAGTAATAGTGTTTAGTCTTTAGTAGTTAACATAAAATTAAAGCCTACTCCTAAGTTTCTTTATAAATAGTATAAGTAACACTACTAGTAAAAAGCTAGCTTAAATAAACTTTTTTTTTAGGTTCTTATTAAAGTATTTTTAGAGCACTTTTAATTTATTTAGCAACATTCTATATAGTAGCCTATAACTAGGTTGTTTACTAGGCTTAAAAGTTATTTAGTAATTATACAAATGTTATATTAAAAGCTTATTAGACTTGTCTTAGAAGAAAACATGTAATAAGTTATAGTAGTTTTAAAAAACTATTATTTTTAAGTTAGTGCGTTTTTAAAGAGCTAAAGCTTAGTCTATATTAGAAATTATAACTGCGTAGATTTTATAATTTAGTTATTAAGCTAGGGTTATAAATAAGGCAGGTTCTATATAGCAGATGTCTATCTGCTGTTTAAGTCCTAGTTTATGTCTAAATTAGGTAAATAAAAATTCTTTAAAAGCTTTTTTTTTTTAAGTTTAAGTAGTTATTAAATTATTTTACATAGCTTATCTTAGTAAAAGGCCTAGCTTATTAGCCTTACTTAGGTAGTTCTTTTTTAAGTTATTAAAAAGTAAGTCTAGAGACCTTTTATATTAAGTGCTACTTAGGTGTTATTTAGGTGTAAGCATAAGTATACATTTTAGCATTAAAAAAAGTTAAAGTTTAGGACTTACTCTTAGTAATTAAAGGCAACTTTATGCTAATATAGCTATAGTTATTCTAGAATTAGGTTATAACATTTTATGTTTATTACATAAAGCTTAATCTGCTTCTTATAGTGTTAGTAAGTAATTATAATAGTTATAGTATAAAAAATAGAACTTTTTTTAAGTTATTTTTTATTAAATCTAGTTAAGTAAATTATTTAGGTAAGTAGTATTAATTAAAGATTTAGTTTACACGCTAGTTTTTTATTAATGTAACCTATGCTGTTTACTTCTAAGTTAATAAGAGCTTATATTAAGGCTAATATAGTTCTTTATTATAAATATATAAGAATATTAACTTAGTACTTTTAGTTATTAGTAGGGGACTTAGCTTATAAGTTAGCAAAGATCTAGTGTTAAATTAGTCTTAAGAGGCAACTTAGCCCTAGAACAAGCCTTTTTACAGGCTCCTACTGCTATAGCTGCGGCTATGTTAAGAGTAGTAAAAGAGATTAAAGCTTAAATATAAGTTAGAGCTTTTATAAAAATAAAATTAAAATAGTAAAAATCTTTAATAAGTGCTAGTAGTACTACTTACGTAGACTTAAAAAAGAAGAATAAAGCAGTTTTAAGAAATATAACTATACTTACTATACTTAAAGTATTAACTTTTTTTTTATAATCTTTACACTTTTTAAAACTAACTAAAGCATAATTTAAATTAATTTTTATTATATTAAAGTCTTTATTTATAACTGCGCTAGTTTAGAGGTGTATTAGAGCTTATATAAGGAGGAACCTTATGTTATTATTGTAGGTAGTAATTAGGTTTGCATACACATTAAAGTTGTTTAAAAGGGGTTCTCCTACTATAGCACATTATAGTTTAGTTAAGAGGGAGTTATATAAGGCTATAATTAGACCTATCTTATTTAGGCCTATATTAAATGCAAGTTAGTAGAACTTAGTAAAGTGTAAAGTAAAGCTTTTTTTTTTTATTATAAAGTGTTTAGGTAACTTAAAGCTATTAACTTTTTATTTAAGTCTCTATAAGTTACTTATAGAAACACTATAAATTAATCTAAGTTAATAATATTTTTATTTATTAGTAAGTTAATTAAGGCTATTATGTTATAGTTAAGTTAAAAGTAAGTGTATAGTAACTAAGAGCATTTAAAGAGAAATTAGTCTACATTTCCTTTAAGTTTATATTAAAGCTTATATAAAAAGAAAAGTAGGTCTTTTTATTTTCTATTAAATAGTAGAGGATTAGAAAGTTAGTTAGATTTTATTACTAAGTTAAAAAAGTTATAAGTTATAGGCAGTGTTAAGTAAGAAAAAGTTAAGCTATCTCTAGACTTCTAAGTAAGCTTTAAAGCTAGTAAGTTCTTAGTTCCTACTACTATAATAAAAGTTAAGGCAGAAATAGACTACTTAATAACATAAAGCTGTTTTTTAAAGTCTTTTTAAAAAGCTTTAAAGCTTATAACATAGTAGCTTTTTTATAAAGTAAGCGCTTTTTAAAAAGCTTTTTAGCTTACTCTAATAGCTTAGAGTTATATAAGTACTAAGCTTATTAGATTAAATTTAGAAGCTATTTTTAGCTAAAGTTTTAACATAACATAATATTATAATTATGCATAAGTAAGGTTATAGAGCTTTACAAAGGTCTAGTTTAATTACTATATAAGGTATTATAGTAGGTACAAAACATTATGTAAGAAATAAAAAGGTTTAAGAGAAAATTAGTAATTAAATACTTAGCTTAGAAGTCTAAGCGCTTTAGGTATAAATTAAGCCTGTTCTAGGTTTAGTTAGTGTTAAGGCAGTTTATGCTTAAGTTTATGTCTATGTTGTGTTGTGTTTGTGTCAGACGTGCACTAATAATACTCTAGTACGCGTCTAATACAGTTATGTCTGGGATCTGGGGAGGATACTGTGACACTCTACTACTTTTTATCTAAACTAGGTTAGATTTTAATAGGTAATAGAGACAGTCTTTAGCTATATTCTAACATTTTTATAACCTAATTTTAACAAGATTTAGTGGAGTATTACGCTATTAAGTCTTATATAGGACATTTTAATAACTTTATAACTACACCTTAATATAACTTCTTAACTACATAATATATTATTTTTAGAATTTAAGACCTGTCTAAGATAGGCTCTATTAGAGAGCCTACAAAATTTTAAGAGATCTAGGCTGCTAGTTATTAAGCTAGATAGTAGGCTAGAGACATTATAATTACTTTTATATTTATAGCTTAACTAGCTGTTGTCTAAGGACTTTAAAGACTTTAAAGATCTAAAAGCTGTCTTAGACTAGCTCTATTAAAGAGCCTGCAAAATTCTAGGAGATTTAGTCTGCTAGTTATTAAGCTGTAGTCTAGTAGATAGTAGTCTAGAGATGTTATAATTACTTTTATGTCTACAGCTTAACTAGCTGTTGTCTAAAGACTCTAAGAATTTAAAAGCTATCTTAAACTAGCTCTGTTAGAGATCCTATAAAATCCTAAGAAATTTAGTCTACTAGTTATTAAGTTCTAGTTAGGAGGGTAATACTATAAATCTAAAATTAGAGTATAAATAGGTTAAAGTTCTGCGCGCGTTTAGATTTTTCTCTACTAATAATAGTTAGAATTTAGTAAAAAATATACTATTTTATAGCTACAGCTTGTCTTTACATTTTATTAAATTCTAAGCCTATTTAGATATATAGTAGTAGAGATATTGTAAATCTAATTTTATTATAATGCTCTTAAAATAGGCCTATTTATAGAAAAAATCATAAAAGTCCCTTAGACAGCTAAGGAGAGAAACGCTACTAACAGGGGTCAGAAACTGCTAACCCCCTAGGCCATACTCTATTTAGAGTAGCAATATGCATGGTGGTTTGTGCGTCCTCAGTTCTCTCCTCACGTCTGAGCTAGCTGAGATAAATCGGAACGTAATCTAACGGAGGGCGGCTACGCTGTCACACCTGTGGCTGTGCAAAGCCTTCGGCCTTGCGATCGAACTCACTCCCCGTCAACCAGCTCACCTCTTGTATATTCGCCACCTCACGTGTGTGTGTGTCCCCGCCCCCGGCGCAAAGCTCCTGGCCGGTACGGGTCGGCCATCCTCCCTGCTAGCGGTGGCAAGTCGAAGTACCATCTCACATAGACTGCACCTTACAATGATTTCTAATCGAACGGTGGTATATTAACTATGCTGTTTTTATGCTACGTCGAGCCTGCCGCTGTAGAGACCATCGGTTTGCCACACCTATCTCTTGCTATGTATTATAATGGCCGAGTATGGGTTACGAGGGCCTCCCAAGGCTGTGCACGGGGCGCTGACTTGCTCCCAGTTGTGGCTGGAGGTTGCGGACCTGAGGCACTCAGCAGGACGACGGGCTCGCCTCTTATCGATATCACTTCACACAATGTCTCCATCCTCTCTTCCCCTGCTCTTCTAAATGCATCCGCCACCATCCGTCTCCACGCTCTCCCAACATGGATCCGCTTAGTCTTACAGCCAGCATCATCGCTGTTCTCCAGCTCTCGACCAAGGTCCTTGAGTATTTGAACGACGTCAAAGACGCCTCGAAAGATCGAACACAGTGCGCTCTCGAAACCTCGAATCTTTACAATCTACTTTTTAACCTAAGGGCTCAAGTGGAAGAGGGAGATGCAACAAAGGAATGGTATACCGCTCTTCGAGCACTTGCAGTCGAGAATGGGCCGCTTGACCAGTTCAAGGAAGCGCTAGAGACGCTGCAGGCTAGGATGACAGATGGAGGTCGACTAAAGAAGGCTGGAGATATTCTCATGTGGAAGTTCAAGAAAGAGGAGATGGTTAGCATATTAGGTCGAATCGAGCGTTTGAAGACGCTGGTTGAGATAGCGTTACAGAGGGACCACTTGTAAGCTTTATGCTAGTACTACAAAGCAGTACTACTTACGTGTATAAGTAAACTCTCCCGAGCGATAAAGACCGACACTGAAGCCATCAAATCCGACCTCGACTCCGTTCGGACACGCGGAGACAACGCGGAGCACCGCAGGCTTCTACAATGGATATCATCTACAGACTACCCCGCCCAACAATCCGACATTATAAAGCGCAGACAGGAGGGAACAGGCCAGTGGTTTCTAGCCGCGCCTCAAGTGGCCAGGTGGCTCAGCGAACCCCAGGCAACACTCTTTTGCTCGGGGATCCCGGGAGCTGGAAAAACTATATTAGCAGCCATCGCGATTGACCATCTGTTCGACCATCTGTTGAAATCAATGCAGAGCAGCTCACATGGAGTTGCTTATGTGTACTGCAACTACAAGGCTCGGGAGGAGCAGGATACTTCTCAGATGCTGGCAGCTATCCTCAAGCAGCTGGTGCAGGCCCGCCCGTCGCTAGTAGGGCCCGTGGAACTGTTGCACAAACAGCATGCTGACAGAGGAACCAGGCCATCGCCTGATGAGGTCTTTAGCGCACTCCGAGATGTGCTTGCACGTTACTCTACTGTCTATATTGTGATCGATGCTCTGGATGAATGTCAGGACAGCGACGGCACGCGGCGCCAGTTTCTGACCAAACTGCGTGATCTCCAAGTGGGACGGGACGTTCGCCTAATGGCCACCTCCCGTTTCATCCCAGAGATTGTGGACTGGTTTAACCAAGCGCTGAAGCTGGAGGTGCAGGCGAGCAAAGAAGATGTGAAGCGATTCGTGGCTGGCCAGATATGCCGACTCCCAAAGTGTATTCAGCGCAACTCTGCGCTACAAGAGATTGTCCAGGAAAAGATCGTGGAGGCAGTAGACGGCATGTATGCTCTTCCTAGCTAAATTGTAATATAACGCAGACTTACATGTTCTTAGGTTTCTTCTTGCTCGCCTCCACACTGATTCCCTGCTGGATAAGAGAACAGTGAAGGACGTAAAGTCAACGCTAGCTAAGCTCTCTAAAGGCTCAGCCGCACTCGACCATGCATACAAGGAAGCTATCCAGCGCATAGAAGGCCAGTTAAGCGGAGATTACGAACTAGCCAAAAAAGTACTGTCGTGGATCACGTATGCGAAAAGACCGCTTACCACGACGGAGATGTGCTGTGCTCTGGCAGTAGAGCCGGACGAGGCGGATCTCGATACCGAGAACATACCTGATGTTGAGGACCTATTGTCCGTCTGTGCTGGACTGGTTGTTGTTGATCAAGAAAGCGCTGTCATCCGTCTTGTGCATTACACCACCCAAGAATACTTCGACCGTATTCGAGATGCATGGGATCCTGGCGCTCAATTATACATTGCCTCCACATGCCTCACCTACTTATCACTTAGCATATTTAAAACTGGGAGCTGCTCCTCTAACCAAGAGTTTGAAGAGAGGCTTCAAGAAAGCCAGTTCTTAGACTATGCTGCCAAGCACTGGGGAGAGCATGCAGTAACAGTGGAAGATCAGATATGTGAGCTAGCTTGCTCATTTCTTTCCCACAAAGAATTGGTTTCTTGCGCTGCGCAGGTACTCTCACGTCCAAAATACACGTATCAGGGGTATAGCCAGGCATACCCTAAGGACAGCACGGGATTACATCTTACAGCACGATTCGGATTACCAATTGTATTAGAGGCACTGCTCCTAAACCAAGTAAGGGAGACAGCACTCGTATTGGAAAGAAGAGATAGCTATGGCCAGACCCTCCTATATCTTGCGGCAGGACATGGACATCAAAGAATGGTGAAGCTGCTGCTCGACAAGGGCGCCGACGTCAACGCGCAGGGTGGAAGGTACGGCAACGCTCTCCACGCGGCTTCAGTACGAGGCCACGAGACGATAGTGAAGCTGCTGCTCGAAGCAGGCGCTGACGTCAACGCGCAGAGTGGAAGGTACGGCAACGACAACGCACTCCAGGCGGCTTCATACGAAGGTCACGAGACGATAGTGAAGCTGCTGCTCGATGCAGGCGCTGAAGTCAACGCGCAGGGTGGAAGGTACGGCAACGCGCTCCAGGCGGCTTCAGAACGAGACCACGAGACGATAGTGAAGCTGCTGCTCGAAGCAGGCGCCGACGTCAACGCGCAGAGTGGATGG